>NC_092785.1:27840192-27864948 GCF_047496795.1 Chiloscyllium punctatum | reverse complement strand
ACAGCTCCCTCTACACCGTCCCCCCACTCCCAGGGACAGGGGGTTAGGTACAGAGTAAAGCTCCCTCTACACTGTCCCCCACTCCCAGGGACAGGGGGTTAGATACAGAGTAAAGCTCCCTCTACACCGTCCCCCCACTCCCAGGGACAGGGGGTTAGGTACAGAGTAAAGCTCCCTCTACACCATCCCCCCACTCCCAGGGACAGGGGGGTTAGATACAGAGTAAAGCTCCCCTACACCGTCCCCCCACTCCCAGGGACAGGGGGGTTAGATACAGAGTAAAGCTCCCTCTACACTGTCCCCCCACTCCCAGGGACAGGGGGTTAGATACAGGGTACAGCTCCCTCTACACCGTCCCCCACTCCCAGGGACAGGGGGTTAGGTACAGAGTAAAGCTCCCTCTACACTGTCCCCCCACTCCCCAGGGACAGGGGGTTAGATACAGAGTAAAGCTCCCTCTACACCGTCCCCCCACTCCCAGGGACAGGGGGTTAGACACAGGGTAAAGCTCCCTCTCATACTGACCACAGTCTCCTCAAGACCTTTAAGATCCTGTTTGGATTGCTCGTGCCGATCGTGGAGAAATCTGTGGGAGAGGATGGGGAAATATATCACAGTGTGTCACTATCTCTGTCTGTCTCCCCTCAGTGTCCGAATTCACCCCCACCCTCTCACATCTCAGCCCCTTCACTGCAGATAACACTGGTATACACCCCCTCCCGATCACTGTCACCCCCTACACCCCGTCTCTATCTCTGTGACCCCTACACCCCCTCTCTATCTCTGTCACCCCCTACACCCCCTCCCTATCTCTGTCACCCCCTACACCCCCCTCCCTATCTCGGTGTGTGTCACCCCCTACACCCCCTCCCTATCTCAGTGTGTGTTACCCCCTCCAGCCCCCTACACCCCCTCCCTATCTCTGTCACCCCCTACACCCCCTCCCTATCTCTGTCACCCCCTACACCCCCCTCTCTATCTCTGTCACCCCCTACACCCCCCTCTCTATCTCTGTCACCCCCTACACCCCCCTCTCTATCTCTGTCACCCCCTACACCCCCCCTCTCTATCTCTGTCACCCCCTACACCCCCTCCCTATCTCTGTGTGTGTCACCCCTCCCCAGCCCCCCCCCCCCCTACACCCCCTCCCTATCTCTGTGTGTGTCACCCCCTCCAGCCCCCTACACCCCCTCCCTATCTCTGTGTGTGTCACCCCCCTCCAGCCCCCTACACCCCCTCCCTATCTCTGTGTGTGTCCACCCCCTACACTCCCTCCCTATCTCTGTGTGTGTCACCCCCTCCAGCCCCCTACACCCCCTCCCTATCTCTGTGTGTGTCACCCCCTCCAGCCCCCTACACCCCCTCCCTATCTCTGTGTGTGTCACCCCCCTCCATCCCCCTACACCCCCTCCCTATCTCTGTGTGTGTCACCCCCCTACACTCCCTCCCTATCTCTGTGTGTGTCACCCCCTCCAGCCCCCTACACCCCCTCCCTATCTCTGTGTGTGTCACCCCCTCCAGCCCCCTACACCCCCTCCCTATCTCTGAGACGGGGGGGGGTTGGCCGTCTCAAACTCACGTCAGCTCCTGCAGCTGTTGGCTCTTTTCCATCTGCTCCTTCTTCAGCTTCTCGTGGTCGGCTCTCAGACTCTCCAACTCCAGCGTCAGTTTCCGGTCAAACTGGGAGAATAATTCACCACCAGTCAGCGTGGGTCAGCTTACCCCGCGTTCCAATGACCAGTCGAACCGGGGGAGGGTTACGGAGACCGGGGAACTGTGCACGGTGCTCCGAGTGTGGGTCTGACCGAGGGGAGACCGGGGAACTGTGCACGGTGCTCCGAGTGTGGGTCTGACCGAGGGGAGACCGGGGAACTGTGCACGGTGCTCCGAGTGTGGGTCTGACCGAGGGGAGACCGGGGAACTGTGCACGGTGCTCCGAGTGTGGGTCTGACCGAGGGGAGACCGGGGAACTGTGCACGGTGCTCCGAGTGTGGGTCTGACCGAGGGGAGAGACCGGGGGAACTGTGCACGGTGCTCCGAGTGTGGGGTCTGACCGAGGGAGACCGGGGAACTGTGCCCGGTGCTCCGAGTGTGGGTCTGACCGAGGGGAGACTGGGGAACTGTGCACGGTGCTCCGAGTGTGGGTCTGACCGAGGGGAGACCGGGGAACTGTGCACGGTGCTCCGAGTGTGGGTCTGACCGAGGGGAGACCGGGGAACTGTGCACGGTGCTCCGAGTGTGGGTCTGACCCAGGGGAGACCGGGGAACTGTGCATGGTGCTCCGAGTGTGGGTCTGACCCAGGGGAGACCGGGGAACTGTACACGGTGCCCCGAGTGTGGGTCTGACCGAGGGGAGACCGGGGAACTGTGCACGGTGCTCCGAGTGTGGGTCTGACCGAGGGGAGACCGGGGAACTGTGCACGGTGCCCCGAGTGTGGGTCTGACCGAGGGGAGACCGGGGAACTGTGCACAGTGCTCAGAGTGTGGGTCTGACCGAGGGGAGACCGGGGAACTGTGCACGGTGCCCCGAGTGTGGGTCTGACCGAGAGAGACCGGGGAACTGTGCACGGTGCTCCGAGTGTGGGTCTGACCGAGGGGAGACCGGGGGAACTGTGCACGTGCTCCGAGTGTGGGTCTGACCGAGGGGAGACCGGGGAACTGTGCACGGTGCTCCGAGTGTGGGTCTGACCGAGGGGAGACCGGGGAACTGTGCACGGTGCTCCGAGTGTGGGTCTGACCGAGGGGAGAGACCGGGGAACTGTGCACGGTGCTCCGAGCGTGGGTCTGACCGAGGGGAGACCCGGGGAACTGTGCACGGTGCTCCGAGTGTGGGTCTGACCCAGGGGAGACCGGGGAACTGTGCACGGTGCTCCGAGTGTGGGTCTGACCGAGGGGAGACCGGGGAACTGTGCACGGTGCTCTCGAGTGTGGGTCTGACCGAGGAAGAGAGACCGGGGAACTGTGCGCGGTGCTCCGAGTGTTGGTCTGACCGAGGGGAGACCGGGGAACTGTGCACGGTGCTCCGAGTGTGGGTCTGAGGGAGACCGGGGAACTGTGCACGGTGCCCCGAGTGTGGGTCTGACCGAGGGGAGAGCGGGGAACTATGCACGGTGCTCCGAGTGTGGGTCTGACCGAGGGGAGACCGGGGAACTGTGCACGGTGCTCCGAGTGTGGGTCTGACCGAGGGGAGACCGGGGGGGACTGTGCACGGTGCTCCGAGTGTGGGTCTGACCGAGGGGAGACCGGGGAACTGTGCACGGTGCTCCGAGTGTGGGTCTGACCGAGGGGAGACCGGGGAACTGTGCACGGTGCTCCGAGTGTGGGTCTGACCCAGGGGAAACCGGGGAACTGTGCACGGTGCTCCGAGTGTGGGTCTGACCGAGGGGGAGAGACCGGGGAACTGTGCACGGTGCTCCGAGTGTGGGTCTGACCGAGGGGAGACCGGGGAACTGTGCACGGTGCTCCGAGTGTGGGTCTGACCCAGGGGATACCGGGGAACTGTGCACGGTGCTCCGAGTGTGGGTCTGACCCAGGGGAGACCGGGGAACTGTGCACGGTGCTCCGAGTGTGGGTCTGAGGGAGACCGGGGAACTGTGCACGGTGCTCCGAGTGTGGGTCTGACCCAGGGGAGACCGGGGAACTGTGCACGGTGCCCCGAGTGTGGGTCTGACCGAGGGGAGACCGGGGAACTGTACACGGTGCTCCGAGTGTGGGTCTGACCGAGGGGAGACCGGGGAACTGTGCACGGTGCCCCGAGTGTGGGTCTGACCGAGGGGAGACCGGGGAACTGTGCACGGTGCTCAGAGTGTGGGTCTGACCGAGGGGAGACCGGGGAACTGTGCACGGTGCCCCGAGTGTGGGTCTGACCGAGGGGAGAGAGGGGAACTGTGCACGGTGCTCCGAGTGTGGGTCTGACCGAGGGGAGACCGGGGAACTGTGCACGGTGCTCCGAGTGTGGGTCTGACCGAGGGGAGAACGGGGAACTGTGCACGGTGCTCCGAGTGTGGGTCTGACCGAGGGGAGACCGGGGAACTGTGCACGGTGCTCCGAGTGTGGGTCTGACCGAGGGGAGACCGGGGAACTGTGCGCGGTGCTCCGAGTGTGGGTCTGACCGAGGGGAGAGGACCGGGGAACTGTGCACGGTGCTCCGAGTGTGGGTCTGACCGAGGGGTGACCGGGGAACTGTGCACGGTGCCCCGAGTGTGGGTCTGACCGAGGGGAGACCGGGGAACTGTGCACGGTGCTCCGAGCGTGGGTCTGACCGAGGGGAGACCGGGGAACTGTGCACGGTGCTCCGAGTGTGGGTCTGACCGAGGGGAGACCGGGGAACTGTGCACGGTGCTCCGAGTGTGGGTCTGACCCAGGGGAGACCGGGGAACTGTGCACGGTGCCCAGAGTGTGGGTCTGACCCAGGGGGAGACCGGGGAACTGTGCACGGTGCTCCGAGTGTGGGTCTGACCGAGGGGAGGCCGGGGAACTGTGCACGGTGCTCCGAGTGTGGCTCTGACCGAGGGGAGACCGGGGAACTGTGCATGGTGCTCCGAGTGTGGGTCTGACCGAGGGGAGACCGGGGAACTGTGCACGGTGCTCCGAGTGTGGGTCTGACCGAGGGGAGACCGGGGAACTGTGCACGATGCTCCGAGTGTGGGTCTTACCGAGGGGAGAGACCGGGGAACTGTGCACGGTGCTCCGAGCGTGGGTCTGACCGAGGGGAGACCGGGGAACTGTGCACGGTGCTCCGAGTGTGGGTCTGACCCAGGGGAGACCGGGGAACTGTGCACGGTGCTCCGAGTGTGGGTCTGACCGAGGGGAGACCGGGGAACTGTGCACGGTGCTCCGAGTGTGGGTCTGACCGAGGGGAGAGACCGGGGAACTGTGCACGGTGCTCCGAGTGTGGGTCTGAGGGAGACCGGGAACTGTGCACGGTGCCCCGAGTGTGGGTCTGACCGAGGGGAGAGCGGGGAACTGTGCACGGTGCTCCGAGTGTGGGTCTGACCGAGGGGAGACCGGGGAACTGTGCACGGTGCTCCGAGTGTGGGTCTGACCCAGGGGAGACCGGGGAACTGTGCACGGTGCTCCGAGTGTGGGTCTGACCGAGGGGGAGAGACCGGGGAACTGTGCACGGTGCTCCGAGTGTGGGTCTGACCGAGGGGAGACCGGGGAACTGTGCACGGTGCTCCGAGTGTGGGTCTGACCCAGGGGATACCGGGGAACTGTGCACGGTGCTCCGAGTGTGGGTCTGACCGAGGGGTGACCGGGGAACTGTGCACGGTGCTCCGAGTGTGGGTCTGAGGGAGACCGGGGAAACTGTGCACGGTGCTCCGAGTGTGGGTCTGACCCAGGGGAGACCGGGGAACTGTGCACGGTGCCCCGAGTGTGGGTCTGACCGAGGGGAGAGACCGGGGAACTGTGCACGGTGCTCCGAGTGTGGGTCTGACCGAGGGGAGACCGGGGGACTGTGCACGGTGCTCTGAGTGTGGGTCTGACCGAGGGGAGACCGGGGAACTGTGCACGGTGCCCCGAGTGTGGGTCTGACCGAGGGGAGGACCGGGGGGACTGTGCACGGGGTGCTCCGAGTGTGGGTCTGACCCAGGGGGATTATGTCACATAATATTGGGTGCTGCAGGGAGACATCAGTGCTATAGATGGACACTGACAGACAGATTGAGTGCCCAGTGGTGATGGGCATTACTCCCACTGGTCGGCAGACAGACAGACAGACAGACAGACAGACAGACAGACGGGAGGGACAGGTGGAGAGTGAGCAGCTTACTCCTTCAGTTCTTCAATGGTCTTCTGATTTGCTTCGATGTCATCCCTCAGGCGGGCCAGTTGTTTCTGGTGTCCATCGCGATGGCTCTCATCTGCTGTTCCAGAACCTTCTGCAGAAACACAGGCAGCTCACAACGGGTGACGGTGCAGGCCCGATATTGCCACCTGAACACCAACCCCACTAGCCATCCCCACCATCTACCCCACACCCCTCACTGTAAACAACAGGCAGAGCGAGAGGGAAACAGAAGGAGGCAGGGACAGGGGGAGAGAGAGAGAGAGAGAGAGACTCAGGGAGATAAAGACAGAGGGGGAGAGAGAAAGGAAGAGAAAGACCAATAGAGAGAGAGATTGTCAGAGAGTGGCAGGCGCAGAGATGTCGAGAGAGTCAGGGAGACACAGACACAGAGATAAAGACAGAGGGAGAGAGAAAGTGGGATAGGGAGACAGAGAGAGAGAGAGATAGAGAGACACACACAGAGAGAAACACTGTGTCAGAGAGAGAGAGAGAGAGAGACTCAAGGTGGTCTCCCTGCCTTGAGTCCTGTGAGATGAACAACAGTCGTGGAGGGTGAGGTGGAAACTCTGAGTGTGTGTCTCTCTTAGTCTCTCTCTCTCTCTCTCTGTCACACTCTCTCTGTCTGTATCTCTGTCTCTCTCTCTCTCTCTCTCTCTCTCCTGTCTCTCCCTCTCTCTCTCTCTCCTGTCTCTCTCTCTCTCCTGTCTCTCTCTCTCCTCTCTCTCTCTCTCTCTCTCTCCTGTCTCTCTCTCTCTCTCCTGTCTCTCTCTCTCTCTCTCTCTCTCCTGTCTCTCTCTCTCTCTCCTGTCTCTCTCTCTCTCTCCTGTCTCTCTCTCTCTCTCCTGTCTCTCTCCTGTCTCTCCTGTCTCTCTCTCTCTCTCTCTCCTGTCTCTCTCTCTCTCTCTCCTGTCTCTCTCTCCCTCTCTCTCTCTCTCTCTCCTGTCTCTCTCTCTCTCTCCTGTCTCTCTCTCTCTCTCTCTCTCTCCTGTCTCTCTCTCTCTCTGTCTCTCTCTCTCCTGTCTCTCTCTCTCTCCTGTCTCTCTCTCTCTCGCTCTCTCTCTCTCCTGTCTCTCTCTCCCTCTCTCTCTCTCTCCTGTCTCTCTCTCCCTCTCTCTCTCCCTCTCTCTCTCTCTCTCTCTCCCTGTCTCTCTATCCCTCTCTCTCTCTCTCTCTCTCCCTGTCTCTCTCTCTCTCTCTGTCTCTCTCTCTCTCTCTCTCCCTGTCTCTCACTGTCTCTCTCCTCTCTCTCTCTCTCCCTGTCTCTCACTGTCTCTCTCTGTCTCTCTCTCTCTCCTGTCTCTCCTGTCTCTCTCTCCCTCTCTCTCTCTCTCTCTCTCTCTCTCTCCCTGTCACTCTCTCCTCTCTCTCTCTCTCCCTGTCACTCTCTCTCCTCTCTCTCTCTCTCTTTCTCTCTCTCTCTCCCTCTCTCTCTGTCTCTCTCCTCTCTCTCTCTCCTGTCTCTCTCTCCCTGTCTCTCTCTTCCTGTCTCTCTCTTCCTGTCTCTCTCTGCCCTCAGGACACACTGAGTTTCTCTGGTATTCTCCACCTTCACTCTCCACCCCTCTGCAGCATTCTGCTTTAGCCTGGACGTTCTGACCCTCCTGCACTACTCCACCACCCCACAACCATCGGAACCCGCGCAGCACCAGGGTGGGGAGAGCTGATGATCATCATCACAACCGTGTCAAGCAGAGGGATGGACGGTCGGGATCAGAGGGACAGGGTAGACTTACCCAGCATCGCAATTCTCACCTTCACATCGTCACTTTCATCGACACATCCACCTGGCCCTTATCCCTCGCAGTAACTCATACACTGTCTCTGTGGAGGAGGGGGAGCAGGAGGGAGTCAGGAAGAGGCACTGACCCTCCCTCAGGACCCACTCCCTCAGCACTGACCCTCCCTCAGCACTGACCCTCCCTCAGCACTGACCGTCCCTCAGGACCCGCTCCTCAGCACTGACCCTCCCTCAGCACTGACCCTCCCTCAGCACTGACCCTCCCTCAGCACTGACCCTCCCACAGCACCCACTCCCACAGCACTGACCCTCCCTCAGCACTGACCCTCCCTCAGCACTGACCCTCCCACAGCACCCACTCCCTCAGCACTGACCCTCCCTCAGCACTGACCCTCCCTCAGCACTGACCCTCCACAGCACCCACTCCCTCAGCACTGACCCTCCCTCAGCACTGACCCTCCTCAGCACTGACCCTCCCACAGCACCCACTCCCTCAGCACTGACCTCCCTCAGCACTGACCCTCCCTCAGCACTGACCCTCCCACAGCACCCACTCCCTCAGCACTGACCCTCCCTCAGCACTGACCCTCCCTCAGCACTGACCCACCCCACAGCGCCCGCTCCCTCAGCACTGACCCTCCCTCAGCACTGACCCTCCCACAGCACTGACCCTCCCTCAGCACTGACCCTCCCACAGCACCCACTCCCTCAGCACTGACCCTCCCTTAGCACTGACCCTCCCTCAGCACTGACCCTCCCCACAGCACCCACTCCCTCAGCACTGACCCTCCCACAGCACCCACTCCCTCAGCACTGACCCTCCCTCAGCACCCACTCCCTCAGCACTGACCCTCCTCAGCACCCACTCCCTCAGCATTGACCCTCCCACAACACCCGCTCCCTCAGCACTGACCCTCCCACAGCACCCACTCCCTCAGCACTGACCCTCCCTCAGCACTGACCCTCCCTCAGCACTGACCCTCCCTCAGCACTGACCCTCCCTCAGCACCCACTCCCTCAGCACTGACCCTCCCTCAGCACCCACTCCCTCAGCATTGACCCTCCCACAACACCCGCTCCCTCAGCACTGACCGTCCCTCAGGACCCGCTCCCTCAGCACTGACCCTCCCTCAGCACTGACCCTCCCTCAGCACTGACCCTCCCTCAGCACTGACCCTCCCACAGCACCCACTCCCACAGCACTGACCCTCCCTCAGCACTGACCCTCCCTCAGCACTGACCCTCCCCACAGCACCCACTCCTTCAGCACTGACCCTCCCACAGCACCCACTCCCTCAGCACTGACCCTCCCACAGCACCCACTCCCTCAGCACTGACCCTCCCTCAGCACTGACCCTCCTTCAGCACTGACCCTCCCTCAGCACTGACCGTCCCACAGCGCCCACTCCCTCAGCACTGACCCTCCCACAGCACCCACTCCCTCAGCACTGACCCTCCCCCATCACTGACTCTCCCTCAGCAATGACCCTCCCACAGCACCCACTCCCTCAGCACTGACCCTCCCACAGCACCCACTCCCTCAGCACTGACCCTCCCACAGCACTGACCCTCCCTCAGCACTGACCGTCCCTCAGGACCCGCTCCCTCAGCACTGACCCTCCCTCAGCACTGACCCTCCCTCAGCACTGACCCTCCCACAGCACCCACTCCCTCAGCACTGACCCTCCCTCAGCACTGACCCTCCCTCAGCACTGACCCTCCCACAGCACCCACTCCCTCAGCACTGACCCTCCCACAGCACTGACCCTCCCTCAGCACTGACCCTCCCACAGCACCCACTCCCTCAGCACTGACCCTCCCTTAGCACTGACCCTCCCTCAGCACTGACCCTCCCCACAGCACCCACTCCCTCAGCACTGACCCTCCCACAGCACCCACTCCCTCAGCACTGACCCTCCCTCAGCACCCACTCCCTCAGCACTGACCCTCCCTCAGCACCCACTCCCTCAGCATTGACCCTCCCACAACACCCGCTCCCTCAGCACTGACCCTCCCCACAGCACCCACTCCTTCAGCACTGACCCTCCCACAGCACCCACTCCCTCAGCACTGACCCTCCCACAGCACCCACTCCCTCAGCACTGACCCTCCCTCAGCACTGACCCTCCTTCAGCACTGACCCTCCCTCAGCACTGACCGTCCCACAGCGCCCACTCCCTCAGCACTGACCCTCCCACAGCACCCACTCCCTCAGCACTGACCCTCCCCCATCACTGACTCTCCCTCAGCACTGACCCTCCCACAGCACCCACTCCCTCAGCACTGACCCTCCCACAGCACCCACTCCCTCAGCACTGACCCTCCCACAGCACTGACCCTCCCTCAGCACTGACCGTCCCTCAGGACCCGCTCCCTCAGCACTGACCCTCCCTCAGCACTGACCCTCCCTCAGCACTGACCCTCCCACAGCACCCACTCCCTCAGCACTGACCCTCCCTCAGCACTGACCCTCCCTCAGCACTGACCCTCCCACAGCACCCACTCCCTCAGCACTGACCCTCCCACAGCACTGACCCTCCCTCAGCACTGACCCTCCCACAGCACCCACTCCCTCAGCACTGACCCTCCCCACAGCACCCACTCCCTCAGCACTGACCCTCCCACAGCACCCACTCCCTCAGCACTGACCCTCCCTCAGCACCCACTCCCTCAGCACTGACCCTCCCTCAGCACCCACTCCCTCAGCATTGACCCTCCCACAACACCCGCTCCCTCAGCACTGACCCTCCCTCAGCACTGACCCTCCTTCAGCACTGACCCTCCCTCAGCACTGACCGTCCCACAGCGCCCACTCCCTCAGCACTGACCCTCCCACAGCACTGACCCTCCCACAGCACCCACTCCCTCAGCACTGACCCTCCCCCATCACTGACTCTCCCTCAGCACTGACCCTCCCACAGCACCCACTCCCTCAGCACTGACCCTCCCACAGCCCCCACTCCCTCAGCACTGACCCTCCCACAGCACTGACCCTCCCTCAGCACTGACCCTCCCTCAGCACTGACCCTCCCACAGCACCCACTCCCTCAGCACTGACCCTCCCTCAGCACTGACTCTCCCTCAGCACCCACTCCCTCAGCACTGACCCTCCCACAGCACCCACTCCCTCAGCACTGACCCTCCCTCAGCACTGACCCTCCCACAGCACCCACTCCCTCAGCACTGACCCTCCCTCAGCACTGACCCTCCCACAGCGCCAACTCCCTCAGCACTGACCCTCCCTCAGCACTGACCCTCCCACAGCACTGACCCTCCCACAGCACCCACTCCCTCAGCACTGACCCTCCCTCAGCACTGACTCTCCCTCAGCACCCACTCCCTCAGCACTGACCCTCCCTCAGCACTGACCCTCCCACAGCACTGACCCTCCCTCAGCACTGACCCTCCCACAGCGCCAACTCCCTCAGCACTGACCCACTCCCTCAGCACTGACCCTCCCTCAGCACTGACCCTCCCACAGCACCCACTCCCTCAGCACTGACCCTCCCACAGCACTGACCCTCCCACAGCACTGACCCTCCCACAGCACCCACTCCCTCAGCACTGACCCTCCCTTAGCACTGACCCTCCCTCAGCACTGACCCTCCCCACAGCACCCACTCCCTCAGCACTGACCCTCCCACAGCACCCACTCCCTCAGCACTGACCCTCCCTCAGCACCCACTCCCTCAGCACTGACCCTCCCTCAGCACCCACTCCCTCAGCATTGACCCTCCCACAACACCCGCTCCCTCAGCACTGACCCTCCCACAGCACCCACTCCCTCAGCACTGACCCTCCCTCAGCACTGACCCTCCCTCAGCACTGACCCTCCCACAGCACCCACTCCCTCAGCACTGACCCTCCCACAGCACCCACTCCCTCAGCACTGACCCTCCCTCAGCACTGACCCTCCCTCAGCACTGACCCTCCCACAGCACCCACTCCCTCAGCACTGACCCTCCCTCAGCACCCACTCCCTCAGCACTGACCCTCCCTCAGCACCCACTCCCTCAGCACTGACCCTCCCACAGCACCCACTCCCTCAGCACTGACCCTCCCACAGCACCCACTCCCTCAGCACTGACCCTCCCTCAGCACTGACCCTCCCTCAGCACTGACCCTCCCACAGCACCCACTCCCTCAGCACTGACCCTCCCACAGCACCCACTCCCTCAGCACTGACCCTCCCACAGCACCCACTCCTTCAGCACTGACCCTCCCACAGCACCCACACCCTCAGCACTGACCCTCCCACAGCACCCACTCCCTCAGCACTGACCCTCCCCCATCACTGACTCTCCCTCAGCACTGACCCTCCCACAGCACCCACTCCCTCAGCACTGACCCTCCCACAGCACCCACTCCCTCAGCACTGACCCTCCCTCAGCACTGACCCTCCCACAGCACCCACTCCCTCAGCACTGACCCTCCCTCAGCACTGACTCTCCCTCAGCACCCACTCCCTCAGCACTGACCCTCCCACAGCACCCACTCCCTCAGCACTGACCCTCCCTCAGCACTGACCCTCCCACAGCACCCACACCCTCAGCACTGACCCTCCCTCAGCACTGACCCTCCAACAGCGCCAACTCCCTCAGCACTGACCCTCCCTCAGCACTGACCCTCCCTCAGCACTGACCCTCCCACAGCACTGACCCTCCCACAGCACCCACTCCCTCAGCACTGACCCTCCCTCAGCACTGACTCTCCCTCAGCACCCACTCCCTCAGCACTGACCCTCCCTCAGCACTGACCCTCCCACAGCACTGACCCTCCCACAGCACCCACTCCCTCAGCACTGACCCTCCCACAGCACCCGCTGCCTCAGCACTGACCCTCCCTCAGCACTGACCCTCCCACAGCACCCACTCCCTCAGCACTGACCCTCCCTCAGCACTGACCCTCCCACAGCGCCAACTCCCTCAGCACTGACCCTCCCTCAGCACTGACCCTCCCTCAGCACTGACCCTCCCACAGCACCCACTCCCTCAGCACTGACCCTCCCTCAGCACTGACCCTCCCTCAGCACTGACCCTCCCACAGCACCCACTCCCTCAGCACTGACCCTCCCACAGCACTGACCCTCCCACAGCACCCACTCCCTCAGCACTGACCCTCCCTTAGCACTGACCCTCCCTCAGCACTGACCCTCCCCACAGCACCCACTCCCTCAGCACTGACCCTCCCACAGCACCCACTCCCTCAGCACTGACCCTCCCTCAGCACCCACTCCCTCAGCACTGACCCTCCCTCAGCACCCACTCCCTCAGCATTGACCCTCCCACAACACCCGCTCCCTCAGCACTGACCCTCCCCACAGCACCCACTCCTTCAGCACTGACCCTCCCACAGCACCCACTCCCTCAGCACTGACCCTCCCACAGCACCCACTCCCTCAGCACTGACCCTCCCTCAGCACTGACCCTCCTTCAGCACTGACCCTCCCTCAGCACTGACCGTCCCACAGCGCCCACTCCCTCAGCACTGACCCTCCCACAGCACCCACTCCCTCAGCACTGACCCTCCCCCATCACTGACTCTCCCTCAGCACTGACCCTCCCTCAGCACTGACCCTCCCTCAGCACTGACCCTCCCACAGCACTGACCCTCCCACAGCACCCACTCCCTCAGCACTGACCCTCCCTCAGCACTGACTCTCCCTCAGCACCCACTCCCTCAGCACTGACCCTCCCTCAGCACCCACTCCCTCAGCATTGACCCTCCCACAACACCCGCTCCCTCAGCACTGACCCTCCCCACAGCACCCACTCCTTCAGCACTGACCCTCCCACAGCACCCACTCCCTCAGCACTGACCCTCCCACAGCACCCACTCCCTCAGCACTGACCCTCCCTCAGCACTGACCCTCCTTCAGCACTGACCCTCCCTCAGCACTGACCGTCCCACAGCGCCCACTCCCTCAGCACTGACCCTCCCACAGCACCCACTCCCTCAGCACTGACCCTCCCCCATCACTGACTCTCCCTCAGCACTGACCCTCCCTCAGCACTGACCCTCCCTCAGCACTGACCCTCCCACAGCACTGACCCTCCCACAGCACCCACTCCCTCAGCACTGACCCTCCCTCAGCACTGACTCTCCCTCAGCACCCACTCCCTCAGCACTGACCCTCCCTCAGCACTGACCCTCCCTCAGCACTGACCCTCCCACAGCACCCACTCCCTCAGCACTGACCCTCCCACAGCACCCACTCCCTCAGCACTGACCCTCCCTCAGCACTGACCCTCCCACAGCACCCACTCCCTCAGCACTGACCCTCCCTCAGCACTGACTCTCCCTCAGCACCCACTCCCTCAGCACTGACCCTCCCACAGCACCCACTCCCTCAGCACTGACCCTCCCTCAGCACTGACCCTCCCTCAGCACTGACCCTCCCACAGCACCCACTCCCTCAGCACTGACCCTCCCTCAGCACTGACTCTCCCTCAGCACCCACTCCCTCAGCACTGACCCTCCCACAGCACCCACTCCCTCAGCACTGACCCTCCCTCAGCACTGACCCTCCCTCAGCACTGACCCTCCCACAGCACCCACTCCCTCAGCACTGACCCTCCCTCAGCACTGACCCTCCCACAGCACTGACCCTCCCTCAGCACTGACCCTCCCACAGCACCCACTCCCTCAGCACTGACCCTCCCACAGCACTGACCCTCCCTCAGCACTGACCCTCCCACAGCACCCACTCCCTCAGCACTGACCCTCCCTTAGCACTGACCCTCCCTCAGCACTGACCCTCCCCACAGCACCCACTCCCTCAGCACTGACCCTCCCACAGCACCCACTCCCTCAGCACTGACCCTCCCTCAGCACCCACTCCCTCAGCACTGACCCTCCCTCAGCACCCACTCCCTCAGCATTGACCCTCCCACAACACCCGCTCCCTCAGCACTGACCCTCCCCTCAGCACCCACTCCCTCAGCACTGACCCTCCCACAGCACCCACTCCCTCAGCACTGACCCTCCCTCAGCACTGACCCTCCCTTAGCACTGACCCTCCCACAGCACCCACTCCCTCAGCACTGACCCTCCCTCAGCACTGACCCTCCCACAGCGCCAACTCCCTCAGCACTGACCCTCCCTCAGCACTGACCCTCCCTCAGCACTGACCCTCCCACAGCACTGACCCTCCCACAGCACCCACTCCCTCAGCACTGACCCTCCCACAGCACTGACCCTCCCACAGCACCCACTCCCTCAGCACTGACCCTCCCTCAGCACTGACTCTCCCTCAGCACCCACTCCCTCAGCACTGACCCTCCCTCAGCACTGACCCTCCCACAGCGCCAACTCCCTCAGCACTGACCCACTCCCTCAGCACTGACCCTCCCTCAGCACTGACCCTCCCACAGCACCCACTCCCTCAGCACTGACCCTCCCACAGCACTGACCCTCCCTCAGCACTGACCCTCCCACAGCACCCACTCCCTCAGCACTGACCCTCCCTTAGCACTGACCCTCCCTCAGCACTGACCCTCCCCACAGCACCCACTCCCTCAGCACTGACCCTCCCACAGCACCCACTCCCTTAGCACTGACCCTCCCTCAGCACCCACTCCCTCAGCACTGACCCTCCCTCAGCACCCACTCCCTCAGCATTGACCCTCCCACAACACCCGCTCCCTCAGCACTGACCCTCCCCACAGCACCCACTCCTTCAGCACTGACCCTCCCACAGCACCCACTCCCTCAGCACTGACCCTCCCACAGCACCCACTCCCTCAGCACTGACCCTCCCCCATCACTGACTCTCCCTCAGCACTGACCCTCCCACAGCACCCACTCCCTCAGCACTGACCCTCCCACAGCACCCACTCCCTCAGCACTGACCCTCCCACAGCACCCACTCCCTCAGCACTGACCCTCCCTCAGCACTGACCCTCCCACAGCACCCACTCCCTCAGCACTGACCCTCCCTCAGCACTGACTCTCCCTCAGCACCCACTCCCTCAGCACTGACCCTCCCACAGCACCCACTCCCTCAGCACTGACCCTCCCTCAGCACTGACCCTCCCTCAGCACTGACCCTCCCACAGCACCCACTCCCTCAGCACTGACCCTCCCTCAGCACTGACCCTCCCACAGCGCCAACTCCCTCAGCACTGACCCTCCCTCAGCACTGACCCTCCCTCAGCACTGACCCTCCCACAGCACTGACCCTCCCACAGCACCCACTCCCTCAGCACTGACCCTCCCTCAGCACCCACTCCCTCAGCATTGACCCTCCCACAACACCCGCTCCCTCAGCACTGACCCTCCCCACAGCACCCACTCCTTCAGCACTGACCCTCCCACAGCACCCACTCCCTCAGCACTGACCCTCCCACAGCACCCACTCCCTCAGCACTGACCCTCCCTCAGCACTGACCCTCCTTCAGCACTGACCCTCCCTCAGCACTGACCGTCCCACAGCGCCCAATCCCTCAGCACTGACCCTCCCACAGCACTGACCCTCCCACAGCACCCACTCCCTCAGCACTGACCCTCCCCCATCACTGACTCTCCCTCAGCACTGACCCTCCCACAGCACCCACTCCCTCAGCACTGACCCTCCCACAGCCCCCACTCCCTCAGCACTGACCCTCCCACAGCACTGACCCTCCCTCAGCACTGACCCTCCCTCAGCACTGACCCTCCCACAGCACCCACTCCCTCAGCACTGACCCTCCCTCAGCACTGACTCTCCCTCAGCACCCACTCCCTCAGCACTGACCCTCCCACAGCACCCACTCCCTCAGCACTGACCCTCCCTCAGCACTGACCCTCCCACAGCACCCACTCCCTCAGCACTGACCCTCCCTCAGCACTGACCCTCCCACAGCGCCAACTCCCTCAGCACTGACCCTCCCTCAGCACTGACCCTCCCACAGCACTGACCCTCCCACAGCACCCACTCCCTCAGCACTGACCCTCCCTCAGCACTGACTCTCCCTCAGCACCCACTCCCTCAGCACTGACCCTCCCTCAGCACTGACCCTCCCACAGCACTGACCCTCCCTCAGCACTGACCCTCCCACAGCGCCAACTCCCTCAGCACTGACCCACTCCCTCAGCACTGACCCTCCCTCAGCACTGACCCTCCCACAGCACCCACTCCCTCAGCACTGACCCTCCCACAGCACTGACCCTCCCACAGCACTGACCCTCCCACAGCACCCACTCCCTCAGCACTGACCCTCCCTTAGCACTGACCCTCCCTCAGCACTGACCCTCCCCACAGCACCCACTCCCTCAGCACTGACCCTCCCACAGCACCCACTCCCTCAGCACTGACCCTCCCTCAGCACCCACTCCCTCAGCACTGACCCTCCCTCAGCACCCACTCCCTCAGCATTGACCCTCCCACAACACCCGCTCCCTCAGCACTGACCCTCCCACAGCACCCACTCCCTCAGCACTGACCCTCCCTCAGCACTGACCCTCCCTCAGCACTGACCCTCCCACAGCACCCACTCCCTCAGCACTGACCCTCCCACAGCACCCACTCCCTCAGCACTGACCCTCCCTCAGCACTGACCCTCCCTCAGCACTGACCCTCCCACAGCACCCACTCCCTCAGCACTGACCCTCCCTCAGCACCCACTCCCTCAGCACTGACCCTCCCTCAGCACCCACTCCCTCAGCACTGACCCTCCCACAGCACCCACTCCCTCAGCACTGACCCTCCCACAGCACCCACTCCCTCAGCACTGACCCTCCCTCAGCACTGACCCTCCCTCAGCACTGACCCTCCCACAGCACCCACTCCCTCAGCACTGACCCTCCCACAGCACCCACTCCCTCAGCACTGACCCTCCCACAGCACCCACTCCTTCAGCACTGACCCTCCCACAGCACCCACTCCCTCAGCACTGACCCTCCCACAGCACCCACTCCCTCAGCACTGACCCTCCCCCATCACTGACTCTCCCTCAGCACTGACCCTCCCACAGCACCCACTCCCTCAGCACTGACCCTCCCACAGCACCCACTCCCTCAGCACTGACCCTCCCTCAGCACTGACCCTCCCACAGCACCCACTCCCTCAGCACTGACCCTCCCTCAGCACTGACTCTCCCTCAGCACCCACTCCCTCAGCACTGACCCTCCCACAGCACCCACTCCCTCAGCACTGACCCTCCCTCAGCACTGACCCTCCCACAGCACCCACACCCTCAGCACTGACCCTCCCTCAGCACTGACCCTCCAACAGCGCCAACTCCCTCAGCACTGACCCTCCCTCAGCACTGACCCTCCCTCAGCACTGACCCTCCCACAGCACTGACCCTCCCACAGCACCCACTCCCTCAGCACTGACCCTCCCTCAGCACTGACTCTCCCTCAGCACCCACTCCCTCAGCACTGACCCTCCCTCAGCACTGACCCTCCCACAGCACTGACCCTCCCACAGCACCCACTCCCTCAGCACTGACCCTCCCACAGCACCCGCTGCCTCAGCACTGACCCTCCCTCAGCACTGACCCTCCCACAGCACCCACTCCCTCAGCACTGACCCTCCCTCAGCACTGACCCTCCCACAGCGCCAACTCCCTCAGCACTGACCCTCCCTCAGCACTGACCCTCCCTCAGCACTGACCCTCCCACAGCACCCACTCCCTCAGCACTGACCCTCCCTCAGCACTGACCCTCCCTCAGCACTGACCCTCCCACAGCACCCACTCCCTCAGCACTGACCCTCCCACAGCACTGACCCTCCCACAGCACCCACTCCCTCAGCACTGACCCTCCCTTAGCACTGACCCTCCCTCAGCACTGACCCTCCCCACAGCACCCACTCCCTCAGCACTGACCCTCCCACAGCACCCACTCCCTCAGCACTGACCCTCCCTCAGCACCCACTCCCTCAGCACTGACCCTCCCTCAGCACCCACTCCCTCAGCATTGACCCTCCCACAACACCCGCTCCCTCAGCACTGACCCTCCCCACAGCACCCACTCCTTCAGCACTGACCCTCCCACAGCACCCACTCCCTCAGCACTGACCCTCCCACAGCACCCACTCCCTCAGCACTGACCCTCCCTCAGCACTGACCCTCCTTCAGCACTGACCCTCCCTCAGCACTGACCGTCCCACAGCGCCCACTCCCTCAGCACTGACCCTCCCACAGCACCCACTCCCTCAGCACTGACCCTCCCCCATCACTGACTCTCCCTCAGCACTGACCCTCCCTCAGCACTGACCCTCCCTCAGCACTGACCCTCCCACAGCACTGACCCTCCCACAGCACCCACTCCCTCAGCACTGACCCTCCCTCAGCACTGACTCTCCCTCAGCACCCACTCCCTCAGCACTGACCCTCCCTCAGCACCCACTCCCTCAGCATTGACCCTCCCACAACACCCGCTCCCTCAGCACTGACCCTCCCCACAGCACCCACTCCTTCAGCACTGACCCTCCCACAGCACCCACTCCCTCAGCACTGACCCTCCCACAGCACCCACTCCCTCAGCACTGACCCTCCCTCAGCACTGACCCTCCTTCAGCACTGACCCTCCCTCAGCACTGACCGTCCCACAGCGCCCACTCCCTCAGCACTGACCCTCCCACAGCACCCACTCCCTCAGCACTGACCCTCCCCCATCACTGACTCTCCCTCAGCACTGACCCTCCCTCAGCACTGACCCTCCCTCAGCACTGACCCTCCCACAGCACTGACCCTCCCACAGCACCCACTCCCTCAGCACTGACCCTCCCTCAGCACTGACTCTCCCTCAGCACCCACTCCCTCAGCACTGACCCTCCCTCAGCACTGACCCTCCCTCAGCACTGACCCTCCCACAGCACCCACTCCCTCAGCACTGACCCTCCCACAGCACCCACTCCCTCAGCACTGACCCTCCCTCAGCACTGACCCTCCCACAGCACCCACTCCCTCAGCACTGACCCTCCCTCAGCACTGACTCTCCCTCAGCACCCACTCCCTCAGCACTGACCCTCCCACAGCACCCACTCCCTCAGCACTGACCCTCCCTCAGCACTGACCCTCCCTCAGCACTGACCCTCCCACAGCACCCACTCCCTCAGCACTGACCCTCCCTCAGCACTGACTCTTCCTCAGCACCCACTCCCTCAGCACTGACCCTCCCTCAGCACTGACCCTCCCACAGCACTGACCCTCCCTCAGCACTGACCCTCCCACAGCGCCAACTCCCTCAGCACTGACCCACTCCCTCAGCACTGACCCTCCCTCAGCACTGACCCTCCCTCAGCACTGACCCTCCCACAGCACCCACTCCCTCAGCACTGACCCTCCCACAGCACTGACCCTCCCTCAGCACTGACCCTCCCACAGCACCCACTCCCTCAGCACTGACCCTCCCTTAGCACTGACCCTCCCTCAGCACTGACCCTCCCCACAGCACCCACTCCCTCAGCACTGACCCTCCCACAGCACCCACTCCCTCAGCACTGACCCTCCCTCAGCACCCACTCCCTCAGCACTGACCCTCCCTCAGCACCCACTCCCTCAGCATTGACCCTCCCACAACACCCGCTCCCTCAGCACTGACCCTCCCCTCAGCACCCACTCCCTCAGCACTGACCCTCCCACAGCACCCACTCCCTCAGCACTGACCCTCCCTCAGCACTGACCCTCCCTTAGCACTGACCCTCCCACAGCACCCACTCCCTCAGCACTGACCCTCCCTCAGCACTGACCCTCCCACAGCGCCAACTCCCTCAGCACTGACCCTCCCTCAGCACTGACCCTCCCTCAGCACTGACCCTCCCACAGCACTGACCCTCCCACAGCACCCACTCCCTCAGCACTGACCCTCCCACAGCACTGACCCTCCCACAGCACCCACTCCCTCAGCACTGACCCTCCCTCAGCACTGACTCTCCCTCAGCACCCACTCCCTCAGCACTGACCCTCCCTCAGCACTGACCCTCCCACAGCGCCAACTCCCTCAGCACTGACCCACTCCCTCAGCACTGACCCTCCCTCAGCACTGACCCTCCCACAGCACCCACTCCCTCAGCACTGACCCTCCCACAGCACTGACCCTCCCTCAGCACTGACCCTCCCACAGCACCCACTCCCTCAGCACTGACCCTCCCTTAGCACTGACCCTCCCTCAGCACTGACCCTCCCCACAGCACCCACTCCCTCAGCACTGACCCTCCCACAGCACCCACTCCCTTAGCACTGACCCACCCTCAGCACCCACTCCCTCAGCACTGACCCTCCCTCAGCACCCACTCCCTCAGCATTGACCCTCCCACAACACCCGCTCCCTCAGCACTGACCCTCCCCACAGCACCCACTCCTTCAGCACTGACCCTCCCACAGCACCCACTCCCTCAGCACTGACCCTCCCACAGCACCCACTCCCTCAGCACTGACCCTCCCCCATCACTGACTCTCCCTCAGCACTGACCCTCCCACAGCACCCACTCCCTCAGCACTGACCCTCCCACAGCACCCACTCCCTCAGCACTGACCCTCCCACAGCACCCACTCCCTCAGCACTGACCCTCCCTCAGCACTGACCCTCCCACAGCACCCACTCCCTCAGCACTGACCCTCCCTCAGCACTGACTCTCCCTCAGCACCCACTCCCTCAGCACTGACCCTCCCACAGCACCCACTCCCTCAGCACTGACCCTCCCTCAGCACTGACCCTCCCTCAGCACTGACCCTCCCACAGCACCCACTCCCTCAGCACTGACCCTCCCTCAGCACTGACCCTCCCACAGCGCCAACTCCCTCAGCACTGACCCTCCCTCAGCACTGACCCTCCCTCAGCACTGACCCTCCCACAGCACTGACCCTCCCACAGCACCCACTCCCTCAGCACTGACCCTCCCTCAGCACTGACTCTCCCTCAGCACCCACTCCCTCAGCACTGACCCTCCCTCAGCACTGACCCTCCCACAGCACTGACCCTCCCACAGCACCCACTCCCTCAGCACTGACCCTCCCACAGCACCCGCTGCCTCAGCACTGACCCTCCCTCAGCACTGACCCTCCCACAGCACCCACTCCCTCAGCACTGACCCTCCCTCAGCACTGACCCTCCCTCAGCACTGACCCTCCCTCAGCACTGACCCTCCCTCAGCACTGACCCTCCCACAGCGCCAACTCCCTCAGCACTGACCCTCCCTCAGCACTGACCCTCCCTCAGCACTGACCCTCCCTCAGCACTGACCCTCCCACAGTGCCCTCTCCCTCCCAGGTTGTGAGGTGACCAGCCCTTACCCTGTGCCTGGAGCCTGGCGATATCCTCGGTCAGGACATCATAGGCCTCCTCCAGTTCCCTCTTGTGACTCTCCAGCTCCTGCAGACACTCTGTCAGCGAGCGGATCTTCGCCTCGTGCTGCAAGACAACGGCCTCCGCTCAGTCCCACTACCCATCCTGGGACGGGGGGGCCAGCAGGAGCAGATATCGAGGGGCTGAATGACCTCTCTCAGCCACAAACAAAACTCCCCTCTGCTCGGTTTCCTCCTGGTTGGAGTTCTGCTGGGGGCGGTTGGTGGGGAGGGAGGGAATGATTGGGGATGTAGGCCTACTGCAGGAGGCCACTCGGTCCATCTATGGGGATTGCGCACCTCCCCTGGGTTGTAACGGCTAAAGGATTCGAGGAATGGATTTCAGTGGAGACGAGTAAAGCTCCCTCTTCACTGTCCCCCTTTCACACACTCCCAGGGACAGGGGGTTAGATACAGAGTAAAGCTCCCTCGACACTGTCCCCCTATCTCACACTCCCAGGGACAGGGGGTTAGATACAGGGTAAAGCTCCCCCTACACTGTCCCCCTATCACACACTCCCAGGGACAGGGGTTCGATAAAGGGTAAAGCTTCCTCAACACATCCCCCACTCCCAGGGACGGTGGGTTAGATACAGAGTAAAGCTCCCTCTACACCGTCCCCCACTCCCAGGGACAGGGGGTTTAGATACAGAGTAAAGCTCCCCCTACACCGTCCCCCACTCCCAGGGACAGGGGTTTAGATACAGGGTAAAGCTTCCTCTACACCGTCCCCCCACTCCCAGGGACAGGGGTTAGATACAGAGTAAAGCTCCCTCTACACCGTTCCCCCCACTCCCAGGGACAAGGGGTTAGATACAGAGTAAAGCTCCTTCTACACCGTCCCCCACTCCCAGGGACAGGGGGTTAGATACAGAGTAAAGCTCCCTCTACACCATCCCCCTCGGCATTCCCTGTCCATATCTGCAGGGTCGACGTTCCCTGTCTGTACCTGCGCGCTCAGCATTCCTGGTGTGTACCTGTCGGCTCGGTGTTCCCTGTCCGTACCTGCGGGATCGACGATCCCTGTCCTTACCTGTGGGCTCAGCGTTCCCACTCCGTACCTGTGGGCTCAGCGTTCCCACTCCGTACCTGTGCGCTCGGCGTTCCCTCTCCGTACCTGTGGGCTCGACGTTCCCACTCCTTACCCTGTGGGCTCGGCGTTCCCACTCCGTACCCTGTGGGCTCGGCGTTCCCACTCCGTACCTGTTGGCTCGGTGTTCCCAATCCGTACCTGTGGGCTCGGCGTTCCCACTCCGTACCTGTGGGCTCGGTGTTCCCTCTCCGTACCTGTGGGCTCGGCGTTCCCACTCCGTACCTGTGGGCTCGGTGTTCCCTCTCCGTACCTGTGCGCTCGGCGTTCCCACTCCGTACCTGTGGGCTCGGCGTTCCCACTCCGTACCTGTGGGCTCGGCATTCCCACTCCGTACCCGTGGACTCGGTGTTCCCTCTCCGTACCTGTGGGCTCGGCGTTCCCGCTCCGTACCCGTGGGCTCGGCGTTCCCACTCCGTACCCGTGGGCTCGGCGTTCCCTGTCCTTACCTGTAGGATCGGCGTTCCCACTCCGTACCTGCGGCTCGGCCTTCCCACTCCGTACCTGTGGGCTCGGCGTTCCCACTCCGTACCTGTGGGCTCGGTGTTCCCACTCCGTACGTGTGGGCTCGGCGTTCCCTCTCCATACCTGGGGGCTCAGCGTTCCCACTCCGTACCTGTGGGCTCGGCGTTCCCACTCCGTACCTGTGGGGTCAGCATTCCCACTCCGTACCTGTGGGGTCAGCGTTCCCACTCCGTACCTGTGGGCTCAGCGTTCCCACTCCGTACCTGTGGGCTCGGCGTTCCCACTCCGTACCCACGGGCTCAGCGTTCCCACTCCGTACCTGTGGGCTCGGCGTTCCCACTCCGTACCTGTGGGCTCGGCGTTCCCACTCCGTACCCACGGGCTCGGCGTTCCCACTCCGTACCCACGGGCTCGGCGTTCCCTCTCCGTACCTGTGCGCTCGGCGTTCCCACTCCGTACCTGTGGGCTCGGCGTTCCCACTCTGTACCTGTGGGCTCGGCGTTCCCTCTCCTTACCTGTGGTCACGGCATTCCCTCTCCGTACCCGTGGGCTCGGCGTTCCCACTCCGTACCTGTGGGCTCGGCGTTCCCACTCCGTACCCTGTGGGCTCGGCGTTCCCACTCCGTACCCTGTGGGCTCGGCGTTCCCAATCTGTACCCGCGGGCTCGGCGTTCCCACTCCGTACCTGTGGGCTCGGCATTCCCACTCCGTACCTACGGGCTCGGCGTTCCCACTCCGTACCTGTGGGCTCGGCGTTCCCACTCCGTACCCTGTGGGCTCGGCGTTCCCACTCCGTACCCTGTGGGCTCGGCGTTCCCACTCCGTACCTGTGGGCTCGGCGTTCCCACTCCGTACCTGTGGGCTCGGCGTTCCCACTCCGTACCTGTGGGCTCGGCGTTCCCACTCCGTACCCTGTGGGCTCGGCGTTCCCACTCCGTACCTGTGGGCTCGGCGTTCCCACTCCATACCTGTGGGGTCAGCGTTCCCACTCCGTACCTGTGGGCTCAGCGTTCCCACTCCGTACCTGTGGGCTCAGCGTTCCCACTCCGTACCTGTGGGCTCGGCGTTCCCACTCCGTACCCACGGGCTCAGCGTTCCCACTCCGTACCTGTGGGCTCGGCGTTCCCACTCCGTACCTGTGGGCTCGGCGTTCCCACTCCGTACCTGTGGGCTCGGCGTTCCCACTCCGTACCCACGGGCTCGGCGTTCCCACTCCGTACCCACGGGCTCGGCGTTCCCTCTCCGTACCTGTGCGCTCGGCGTTCCCACTCCGTACCTGTGGGCTCGGCGTTCCCACTCTGTACCTGTGGGCTCGGCGTTCCCTCTCCTTACCTGTGGTCACGGCATTCCCTCTCCGTACCCGTGGGCTCGGCGTTCCCACTCCGTACCTGTGGGCTCG
>NC_092785.1:27825086-27840092 GCF_047496795.1 Chiloscyllium punctatum | reverse complement strand
AGAGGGAGAGAGAGGGAGTGAGGGTGAGGGAGCGAGGGAGAGGGAGAGAGAGAGGTAGAGTGAGGGAAAGAGAGGGACCGAGGGAGAGGGAGAGGGAGAGAGAGAGAGGGAGAGGGAGAGGGAGAGGGAGAGAGAGAGGAAGTGAGGGAGAGGGAGAGGGAGAGAGAGAGGAAGTGAGGGAGAGGGAGAGAGAGTGGGAGTGAGGGAGAGGGAGAGAGAGGGAGTGAGGGGGGGGGAGAGAGAGAGAGAGAGAGAGAGTGAGGGAGAGGGAGAGAGAGAGGGAGCGAGGGAGAGAGAGAGAAGGAGCAAGGGAGAGTGAGGGAGGGAGAGGGAGAGAGAGAGGGAGTGAGGGAGAGGGAGAGAGAGAGGGAGTGAGGGAGAGGGAGCGAGGGAGAGAAAAAGGGAGCGAGGGAGAGGTAGCGAGACAGAGGGAGTGAGAGCGAGGGAGAGGGAGCGAGAGGGATGGAGCAAGGGAGAGAGAGCGAGGGAGAGAGAGAGAGGGAGAGAGGGAGCGAGAGGGAGGGAGAGGGAGGGAGGGAGAGAGAGCGAGGGAGAGAGGGCGTGAGGGAGAGGGAGAGAGAGGGAGTGAGGGAAAGGGAGAGGGAAATAGGGAGTGAGGGAGAGGGAGAGAGCGAGGGAGAGAGAGAGAGAGGGAGTGAGGGAGAGGGAGAGAGGGAGTGAGGGAGAGGGAGAGGGAGAGGGAGAGAGAGAGGGAGTGAGGGAGAGGGAGAGAGAGAGGGAGAGAGAGGGAGGGAGCGAGGGAGAGGGAGCGAGGGAGGAGGAGAGAGAGAGGGAGTGAGGGAGAGGGAGTGAGGGAGAGGGAGAGAGAAAGGGAGCAAGGGAGAGAGAGAGGGAGCGAGGGAGAGGGAGAGAGAGAGGGAGTGAGGGAGAGGGGAGAGGAGAGAGAGAGGGAGCGAGGAGAGGGAGAGAGAGAGGGAGAGAGAGGGAGAGAGGGAGAGGGAGAGAGAGAGGGAGCGAGGGAGAGGGAGAGAGAGAGGGAGTGAGGGAGAGAGAGAGGAGAGAGGGAGAGGGAGAGAGAGAGAGGGAGGAGGGAGAGGGAGAGAGAGGGAGAGAGAGGGAGAGGGAGAGGGAGAGGGAGAGAGAGAGAGGAGAGAGAGAGGGAGCGAGGGAGAGGGAGAGAGAGAGAGTGAGGGAGAGGAGAGAGAGAGAGAGAGGAGAGAGAGAGGGAGTGAGGGAGAGGGAGTGAGGGAGAGGGAGAGAGAAAGGGAGTGAGGGAGAGAGGGAGGGAGCGAGGGAGAGGGAGCGAGGGAGAGAAAAAGGGAGCGAGGGAGAGGTAGCGAGACAGAGGGAGTGAGAGGGATGGAGCGAGGGAGAGAGAGAGGGAGAGGGAGAGAGCGATAGAGAGAGGGAGAGAGAGAGGGAGTGAGGAGAGAGGGAGGAGGGAGAGAGGGAGGGAGCGAGGGAGAGAGGGAGCGAGGGAGAGAAGGAGACGAGGGAGAGAGGAGGAGAGGGAGGGAGCGAGGGAGAGAGAGCGAGGGAGAGAGAGAGAGGGAGAGAGGACCGAGAGGGAGGGAGAGGGAGCGAGGGAGAGAGAGGAGTGAGGAGAGGAGGGAGAGGGAGAGAGAGGGAGAGAGGAGGAGAGAGAGAGAGGGAGAGAGGGAGAGAGGGAGGGAGAGGGAGGGAGGGAGAGGGAGCGAGGGAGAAGGAGAGAGAGAGGAGTGAGGAGAGGGAGAGGGAGAGGGAGAGAGAAGGGAGCGAGGGAGAGAGAGCGAGGGAGAGAGAGAGAGGAGAGAGGGACCGAGAGGGAGGGAGAGGGAGGGAGAGGGGGAGAGGAGAGAGAGAGGAGAGAGAGGGAGAGGAGAGAGAGAGGGAGGAGGGAGAGGAGAGAGAGAGGGAGTGAGGGAGAAGGAGAGAGAGAGGGAGTGAGGGAGAGGGAGAGGGAGAGGGAGAGAGAAGGGAGCAGGAGAGAGAGAGACGGAGCGAGGGAGAGGGAGAGAGAGAGAGGAGTGAGGGAGAGGGAGAGAGAGAGAGGGAGCAAGAGAGAAGCGAGGGAGAGGGAGAGAGAGAGGGAGTGAGGGAGAGGGAGAGGGAATGAGGGAGAGGGAGAGAGAGAGGGAGCGAGGAGAGGAGAGAGAGAGAGGAGAGGGAGAGAGAGAGAGAGGGAGCAGAGAGAGGAGAGAGAGAGAGAGGAGAGAGGGAGAGGGAGAGAGAGAGAGGGAGCGAGGGAGAGGGAGAGAGAGGGTGTTAGGGAGAGGGAGCGAGGGAGTGGGAGAGAGAGAGGTGTGAGGGAGAGGGAGCGAGGGAGAGGGAGAGAGAGGGACGAGGAGAGGAGAGAGAGAGAGGGAGAGGGAGAGGGAGAGAGAGAGGGAGAGAGGAGAGGGAGAGAGAGAGAGAGAGTGAGGGAGAGGGAGAGAGAGAGGAGAGGGAGAGAGGAGAGGAGGAGAGAGAGGGAGAGGGAGAGGGAGCGAGGAGAGGGAGAGAGAGTAGAGTGAGGGAGAGAGAGGGACCGAGGGAGAGGGAGAGGGAGAGAGAGAGAGGGAGAGGGAGAGGGAGAAGGAGAGGGAGAGGGAGAGAGAGAGGAAGTGAGAGGAGAGAGAGAGAGGAGAGGAGAGAGAGAGGAGAGAGAGAGAGAGAGGGAGCGAGAGAGGAGAGAGAGAGGAGTGAGGGAGAGGGAGAGGGAGTGAGGGAGAGGGAGAGAGGGAGTGAGGGAGAGGAGAGAGGAGGGAGCGAGGGAGGAGAGGAGAGAGAGGGAGTGAGGGAGGGGGAGAGAGAGAGGGAGGAGAGTGAGGGAGGGGAGAGAGAGAGAGAGGGAGCGAGGGAGAGAGAGAGAAGGAGAAGGGAGAGGGAGAGAGAGAGAGGAGTGAGGAGAGTGAGAGAGGAGAGAGAAGGGAGCGAGGGAGAGGTAGCGAGAGAGAGGGAGCGAGGGAGAGAGGGAGCGAGAGGAGGAGCGAGGGAGAGGAGAGAGAGAGAGAGGAGAGAGGGAGAGAGGGAGAGAGGAGCGAGGGAGAGGGAGAGAGAGGGAGGGAGAGAGGGAGGGAGAGGGAGAGAGAGGGAGAGGGAGAGGGCGAGGAGAGTGAGGGAGAGGGAGAGAGAGAGAGGGAGCGAGGGAGAGGGAGAGAGAGGGAGTGAGGGAGAGTGAGCAAGGGAGAGGGAGAGAGAGAGAGGAGGAGAGGGAGAGAGGAGAGAGAGAGGGATAGGGAGAGAGAGAGAGAGGGAGCGAGGGAGAGGGAGAGAGAGAGGGAGGAGGGAGAGGGAGAGGGAGAGGAGAGAGAGGAGAGTGAGGGATAGGGAGTGAGGGAGAGGGAGCGAGGGAGAGAAAAGTGAGCGAGGGAGAGGTAGCAAGACAGAGGGAGTGAGAGGGATGGAGCGAGGGAGAGAGAGCGAGGGAGAGAGAGAGAGAGGGAGTGAGGGAGCGAGAGGAGAGGGAGGGACGAGGGAGAGGGAGGGCGTGAGAGAGAAGGAGTGATAGTGAGGGAGCAAGGGAGCGAGGGAGTGAGAGCGAGGGAGAGCAGAGGGAGTGAACGAGGGAGAGGAGCGAGGGAGAGATGGAGCGAGAGGGAGGGAGCAAGGGAGACAGCGAGGGAGAGGGAGCGAGGGAGAGGGAGCGAGGGAGAGAGGAGAGGAGAGGGAGAGAGGGAGCGAGGGTGAGGGAGGAGGGAGTGAGGAGGGAGAGAGGGAGAGGGAGAGGGAGTGAGGGAGAGGGAGAGAGGGAGAGAGGGAGAGGGAGAGAGCGAGGGAGAGGAGAGAGAGGAGAGAGGGAGAGGGAGAGGAGAGAGAGGAGAGAGGAGAGAGAGAGAGGGAGCAAGGGAGAGAGAGCGAGAGGGAGGAGCGAGGGAGAGAGAGCGAGGGAGAGGGAGAGGAGAGGAGAGAGGGAGCGAGGAGAGAGAGGAGAGAGAGAGGGAGGGAGAGGGAGAGAGAGAGGGAGAGAGGGAGGAGGGAGAGGAGAGAGAGAGGGAGTGAGGGAGAGGGAGAGAGAGAGAGAGGAGAGTGAGGGAGGGAGAGAGAGGGAGAGAGGGAGAGAGAGAGAGAGGAGAGGAGGGAGGGAGAGAGAGAGAGAGAGGGAGAGGGAGAGGGAGAGAGAGAGAGGAGCGAGGGAGAGGAAGAGGAGGAGAGGAGGAGCAGAGGGAGAGAGGGAGCGAGGGAGAGAGGATGCGAGAGAGAGGGAGAGAA
The DNA here is from genome assembly GCF_047496795.1 of Chiloscyllium punctatum. Classification (NCBI taxonomy): domain Eukaryota; kingdom Metazoa; phylum Chordata; class Chondrichthyes; order Orectolobiformes; family Hemiscylliidae; genus Chiloscyllium; species Chiloscyllium punctatum. The sequence goes on along the minus strand of NC_092785.1, from coordinate 27,835,961 downwards.
GGAGCAAGGGACAGAGAGAGCGAGAGGGAGGGAGCGAGGGAGAGAGAGCGAGGGAGAGGGAGCGAGGGAGAGAGAGCGAGGGAGAGGGAGCGAGGGAGAGGGAGAGAGAGAGAGGGAGTGAGGGAGGGGGATAGAGAGAGGGAGAGAGGGAGAGAGAGAGAGGGAGTGAGGGAGAGGGAGAGAGAGAGAGAGAGGGAGTGAGGGAGGGGGAGAGAGAGAGAGAGGGAGAGGGAGAGGGAGAGAGAGAGAGGGAGCGAGGGAGAGAGAGAGAGGAGTGAGGGAGAGGGAGAGGAGAGGGAGAGAGAGAGAGTGAGGGAGAGAGAGGGAGCGAGGGAGAGGGAGAGAGAGTGGGAGGAGGGAGAGGGAGCGAGGGAGAGAGAAGGGAGCGAGGGAGAGGTAGCGAGACAGAGGGAGTGAGAGGGAGGGAGGGAGAGGGAGCGAGGGAGAGAAGGCATGAGAGAGAGGGAGTGATAGAGAGGGAGCAAGGGAGCGAGGGAGAACAGCAAGGGAGGAGAGGGAGAGAGCGAGGGAGAGAGGAGCGAGGAGAGAGAGCGAGGGAGAGAGGGAGCGAGGGAGAGAGAGCGAGGGAGAGGGAGCGAGGAGAGAGGAGCGAGGGAGAGGGAGCGAGGGAGAGAGGGAGCGAGGGAGAGGGAGCGAGGGAGAGGGAGCGAGGGAGAGGGAGCGAGGGAGAGGGAGCGAGGGAGAGGGAGCGAGGGAGAGAGGGAGCGAGGGAGAGAGGGAGCGAGGGAGAGGGAGCGAGGGAGAGAGGGAGCGAGGAGAGGGAGCGAGGAGAGAGGGAGCGAGTGAGAGGGAGCGAGGGAGAGGGAGCGAGGGAGAGGGAGCGAGGGAGAGGGAGCGAGGGAGAGGGAGCGAGGGTGAGGGAGAGAGGGAGGAGAGGGAGGAGAGAGGGAGAGAGGGAGCGAGGGAGAGGGAGGAGGGAGGGTGAGGGGAGAGAGGGAGCGAGTGAGAGGGAGCGAGGGAGAGGGAGCGAGGGTGAGGGAGTGAGGGAGAGAGGGAGCGAGGGAGAGGGTGTGAGGGAGAGGGAGCGAGGGAGAGGGAGAGAGGGAGAGAGGGAGAGGGTGTGAGGGAGACGGAGAAAGGGACCGAGAGAGAGGGAGCGAGGGGGAGAGAGCAAGAGAGAGGGAGCGAGGGAGAGAGAGCGAGGGAGAGAGGGAGCGAGGGAGAGGGAGCGAGGGTGAGGGAGTGAGGGAGAGAGGGAGCGAGGGAGAGGGTGTGAGGGAGACGGAGAAAGGGACCGAGAGAGAGGGAGCGAGGGAGAGAGAGCAAGAGAGAGGGAGCGAGGGAGAGAGAGCAAGGGAGAGGGAGCGAGGGAGAGAGGGAGCGAGGGAGAGAGGGAGAGAGAGAGAGGGAGCAAGAGTGAGGGAGCGAGGGTGAGAGAGCGAGGGAGAGATGGAGCGAGGGAGAGGGTGTGAGGGAGAGAGGGAGAGAGAGAGCGAGGGAGAGAGGGAGAGAGGGAGAGAGGGAGAAGGTGTGAGGGCGAGGAAGAGAGGGAGACAGGGAGCGAGGGAGAGAGAGCGAGGGTGAGGGAGCGAGGGAGAGGGGGAGTGAGGGAGAGGGTGTGAGGGAGAGGAATGAGAGGGACTGAGAGGGAGGGAGCGAGGGAGAGCGAGCGAGGGAGATGGAGGGAGGGAGAGAGAGCGAGGGTGAGGGAGCGAGGGAGAGAGAGCGAGGGAGAGAGAGCGAGGGAGAGAGAGCGAGGGAGACGGAGCGAGGGAGAGAGAGCGAGGGTGAGGGAGCGAGGGTGAGGGACCGAGGGAGCGAGGGAGAGGGAGCGAGGGAGAGGGTGTGAGGGAGAGGGATGAGAGGGACTGAGAGGGAGGGAGCAAGGGAGAGGGAGCGAGGGAGAGGGAGCGAGGGAGAGAGGGAGTGAGGGAGAGGGTGTGAGGGAGAGGGATGAGAGGGACTGAGAGGGAGGGAGCGAGGGAGAGGGAGCAAGGGTGAGGGAGCGAGGGAGAGAGGGAGTGAGGGAGAGGGTGTGAGGGAGAGGGATGAGAGGGACTGAGAGGGAGGGAGCGAGGGAGAGGGAGCGAGGGAGAGGGAGCGAGGGAGATAGAGGGAGGGAGAGGGAGCGAGGGTGAGGGAGAGAGGGAGAGAGGGAGCGAGGGAGAGGGGGCGAGGGAGAGCGAGCAAGGATGAGGGAGCGAGGGAGAGGGAGAGGGAGTGAGGGAGCGAGGGAGAGGGAGCGAGGGAGAGGGAGAGGGAGTGAGGGAGCGAGGGAGAGAGAGCGAGGGAGAGGGAGTGAGGGAGCGAGGGAGAGGGAGCGAGGGAGAGGGAGAGGGAGTGAGGGAGCGAGGGAGAGGGGGAGAGGGAGAGGGAGTGAGGGAGCGAGGGAGAGGGAGCGAGGGAGAGGGAGTGAGGGAGCGAGGGAGAGGGAGCGAGGGAGAGGGAGAGGGAGTGAGGGAGCGAGGGAGAGGGAGCGAGGGAGAGGGAGAGGGAGTGAGGGAGCGAGGGAGAGGGAGCGAGGGAGAGGGAGAGGGAGTGAGGGAGCGAGGGAGAGAGAGCGAGGGAGAGGGAGTGAGGGAGCGAGGGAGAGGGAGCGAGGGAGAGGGAGAGGGAGTGAGGGAGCGAGGGAGAGGGGGAGAGGGAGAGGGAGTGAGGGAGCGAGGGAGAGGGAGCGAGGGAGAGGGAGTGAGGGAGCGAGGGAGAGGGAGCGAGGGAGAGGGAGAGGGAGTGAGGGAGCGAGGGAGAGGGAGCGAGGGAGAGGGAGAGGGAGTGAGGGAGCGAGGGAGAGGGAGCGAGGGAGAGAGGGAGCGAGGGAGAGGGAGCGAGGGAGAGAGGGAGTGAGGGTGAGGGTGTGAGGGAGAGAGGGAGTGAGGGAGAGAGGGAGTGAGGGAGAGAGGGAGCGAGCGTGAGGGAGCGAGGGAGAGGGAGCAAGGGAGAGAGGGAGCGAAGGTGAGGCAGCGAGGGAGAGGGAGCGAGGGTGAGGGAGCAAGAGAGAGGGAGCGAGGGTGAGGGTGTGAGGGAGAGGGAGCGAGGGAGAGGGTGTGAGGGAGAGGGAGCGAGGGAGAAAGGGAGCGAGGGAGAGAGAGAGTGAGGTAGAGAGGGAGAGAGGGAGTGAGGGAGAGGGGGTGAGGGAGAGAGAGCACAGGTGAGGGAGCGAGGGAGAGGGAGCGAGGGAGAGAGGGAGCGAGGGAGAGAGGGAGCGAGGGAGAGGGTGTGATAGAGAGAGGGAGTGAGGGAGAGAGGGAGCGAGCGTGAGGGAGCGAAGGAGAGGGAGCGAGGGAGAGGGAGCGAGAGAGAGAGGGAGCGAGGGAGAGGGAGCAAGGGAGACGGAGCGAGGGAGAGGGAGCGAGGGTGAGGGAGCGAGGGAGAGAGAAAGGGAGCGAGGGAGAGGTAGCGAGACAGGGAGTGAGAGGGAGGGAGGGAGAGGGAGCGAGGGAGAGAGAAAGGGAGCGAGGGAGAGGTAGCGAGACAGAGGGAGTGAGAGGGAGGGAGGGAGAGGGAGCGAGGGAGAGAAGGCATGAGAGAGAGGGAGTGATAGAGAGGGAGCAAGGGAGCGAGGGAGAACAGCAAGGGAGAGGGAGCAAGGGAGAGAGAGCGAGGGAGAGAGGGAGCGAGGGAGAGAGAGCGAGGGAGAGGGAGCGAGGGAGAGAGGGAGCGAGGGAGAGAGGGAGCGAGGGAGAGGGAGCGAGGGAGAGAGGGAGCGAGGGAGAGGGAGCGAGGGAGAGGGAGCGAGGGAGAGAGGGAGCGAGGGAGAGAGGGAGCGAGGGAGAGGGAGCGAGGGAGAGAGGGAGCGAGGGAGAGGGAGCGAGGGAGAGAGGGAGCGAGAGAAAGGGAGCGAGTGAGAGGGAGCGAGGGAGAGGGAGCGAGGGTGAGGGAGCGAGGGAGAGAGGGAGCGAGGGAGAGGGTGTGAGGGAGAGGGAGCGAGGGTGAGGGAGAGAGGGAGAGAGGGAGCGAGGGAGAGGGTGTGAGGGAGAGGGAGCGAGGGTGAGGGAGAGAGGGAGCGAGTGAGAGGGAGCGAGGGAGAGGGAGCGAGGGTGAGGGAGTGAGGGAGAGAGGGAGCGAGGGAGAGGGTGTGAGGGAGAGGGAGCGAGGGAGAGGGAGAGAGGGAGAGAGGGAGAGGGTGTGAGGGAGACGGAGAAAGGGACCGAGAGAGAGGGAGCGAGGGGGAGAGAGCAAGAGAGAGGGAGCGAGGGAGAGAGAGCGAGGGAGAGAGGGAGCGAGGGAGAGGGAGCGAGGGTGAGGGAGTGAGGGAGAGAGGGAGCGATGGAGAGGGTGTGAGGGAGACGGAGAAAGGGACCGAGAGAGAGGGAGCGAGGGAGAGAGAGCAAGAGAGAGGGAGCGAGGGAGAGAGAGCAAGGGAGAGGGAGCGAGGGAGAGAGGGAGCGAGGGAGAGAGGGAGAGAGGGAGCAAGAGTGAGGGAGCGAGGGAGAGAGGGAGCGAGGAAGAGAGGGAGCGAGGAAGAGAGGGAGAGAGGGAGAGAGAGAGAGGGAGCAAGAGTGAGGGAGCGAGGGTGAGAGAGCGAGGGAGAGATGGAGCGAGGGAGAGGGTGTGAGGGAGAGAGGGAGAGAGAGAGCGAGGGAGAGAGGGAGAGAGGGAGAGAGGGAGAAGGTGTGAGGGCGAGGAAGAGAGGGAGACAGGGAGCGAGGGAGAGAGAGCGAGGGTGAGGGAGCGAGGGAGAGGGGGAGTGAGGGAGAGGGTGTGAGGGAGAGGAATGAGAGGGACTGAGAGGGAGGGAGCGAGGGAGAGCGAGCGAGGGAGATGGAGGGAGGGAGAGAGAGCGAGGGTGAGGGAGCGAGGGAGAGAGAGCGAGGGAGAGAGAGCGAGGGAGAGAGAGCGAGGGAGACGGAGCGAGGGAGAGAGAGCGAGGGTGAGGGAGCGAGGGTGAGGGACCGAGGGAGCGAGGGAGAGGGAGCGAGGGAGAGGGTGTGAGGGAGAGGGATGAGAGGGACTGAGAGGGAGGGAGCAAGGGAGAGGGAGCGAGGGAGAGGGAGCGAGGGAGAGGGGGCGAGGGAGAGCGAGCAAGGATGAGGGAGCGAGGGAGAGGGAGAGGGAGTGAGGGAGCGAGGGAGAGGGAGCGAGGGAGAGGGAGAGGGAGTGAGGGAGCGAGGGAGAGAGAGCGAGGGAGAGGGAGTGAGGGAGCGAGGGAGAGGGAGCGAGGGAGAGGGAGAGGGAGTGAGGGAGCGAGGGAGAGGGGGAGAGGGAGAGGGAGTGAGGGAGCGAGGGAGAGGGAGCGAGGGAGAGGGAGTGAGGGAGCGAGGGAGAGGGAGCGAGGGAGAGGGAGAGGGAGTGAGGGAGCGAGGGAGAGGGAGCGAGGGAGAGGGAGAGGGAGTGAGGGAGCGAGGGAGAGGGAGCGAGGGAGAGGGAGAGGGAGTGAGGGAGCGAGGGAGAGAGAGCGAGGGAGAGGGAGTGAGGGAGCGAGGGAGAGGGAGCGAGGGAGAGGGAGAGGGAGTGAGGGAGCGAGGGAGAGGGGGAGAGGGAGAGGGAGTGAGGGAGCGAGGGAGAGGGAGCGAGGGAGAGGGAGTGAGGGAGCGAGGGAGAGGGAGCGAGGGAGAGGGAGAGGGAGTGAGGGAGCGAGGGAGAGGGAGCGAGGGAGAGGGAGAGGGAGTGAGGGAGCGAGGGAGAGGGAGCGAGGGAGAGAGGGAGCGAGGGAGAGGGTGTGAGGGAGAGGGATGAGAGGGACTGAGAGGGAGGGAGCAAGGGAGAGGGAGCGAGGGAGAGGGAGCGAGGGAGAGAGGGAGTGAGGGAGAGGGTGTGAGGGAGAGGGATGAGAGGGACTGAGAGGGAGGGAGCGAGGGAGAGGGAGCAAGGGTGAGGGAGCGAGGGAGAGAGGGAGTGAGGGAGAGGGTGTGAGGGAGAGGGATGAGAGGGACTGAGAGGGAGGGAGCGAGGGAGAGGGAGCGAGGGAGAGGGAGCGAGGGAGATAGAGGGAGGGAGAGGGAGCGAGGGTGAGGGAGAGAGGGAGAGAGGGAGCGAGGGAGAGGGGGCGAGGGAGAGCGAGCAAGGATGAGGGAGCGAGGGAGAGGGAGAGGGAGTGAGGGAGCGAGGGAGAGGGAGCGAGGGAGAGGGAGAGGGAGTGAGGGAGCGAGGGAGAGAGAGCGAGGGAGAGGGAGTGAGGGAGCGAGGGAGAGGGAGCGAGGGAGAGGGAGAGGGAGTGAGGGAGCGAGGGAGAGGGGGAGAGGGAGAGGGAGTGAGGGAGCGAGGGAGAGGGAGCGAGGGAGAGGGAGTGAGGGAGCGAGGGAGAGGGAGCGAGGGAGAGGGAGAGGGAGTGAGGGAGCGAGGGAGAGGGAGCGAGGGAGAGGGAGAGGGAGTGAGGGAGCGAGGGAGAGGGAGCGAGGGAGAGAGGGAGCGAGGGAGAGGGAGCGAGGGAGAGAGGGAGTGAGGGTGAGGGTGTGAGGGAGAGAGGGAGTGAGGGAGAGAGGGAGTGAGGGAGAGAGGGAGCGAGCGTGAGGGAGCGAGGGAGAGGGAGCAAGGGTGAGGGAGCGAGGGAGAGAGGGAGTGAGGGAGAGGGTGTGAGGGAGAGGGATGAGAGGGACTGAGAGGGAGGGAGCGAGGGAGAGGGAGCGAGGGAGAGGGAGCGAGGGAGATAGAGGGAGGGAGAGGGAGCGAGGGTGAGGGAGAGAGGGAGAGAGGGAGCGAGGGAGAGGGGGCGAGGGAGAGCGAGCAAGGATGAGGGAGCGAGGGAGAGGGAGAGGGAGTGAGGGAGCGAGGGAGAGGGAGCGAGGGAGAGGGAGAGGGAGTGAGGGAGCGAGGGAGAGAGAGCGAGGGAGAGGGAGTGAGGGAGCGAGGGAGAGGGAGCGAGGGAGAGGGAGAGGGAGTGAGGGAGCGAGGGAGAGGGGGAGAGGGAGAGGGAGTGAGGGAGCGAGGGAGAGGGAGCGAGGGAGAGGGAGTGAGGGAGCGAGGGAGAGGGAGCGAGGGAGAGGGAGAGGGAGTGAGGGAGCGAGGGAGAGGGAGCGAGGGAGAGGGAGAGGGAGTGAGGGAGCGAGGGAGAGGGAGCGAGGGAGAGAGGGAGCGAGGGAGAGGGAGCGAGGGAGAGAGGGAGTGAGGGTGAGGGTGTGAGGGAGAGAGGGAGTGAGGGAGAGAGGGAGTGAGGGAGAGAGGGAGCGAGCGTGAGGGAGCGAGGGAGAGGGAGCAAGGGAGAGAGGGAGCGAAGGTGAGGCAGCGAGGGAGAGGGAGCGAGGGTGAGGGAGCAAGAGAGAGGGAGCGAGGGTGAGGGTGTGAGGGAGAGGGAGCGAGGGAGAGGGTGTGAGGGAGAGGGAGCGAGGGAGAAAGGGAGCGAGGGAGAGAGAGAGTGAGGTAGAGAGGGAGAGAGGGAGTGAGGGAGAGGGGGTGAGGGAGAGAGAGCACAGGTGAGGGAGCGAGGGAGAGGGAGCGAGGGAGAGAGGGAGCGAGGGAGAGAGGGAGCGAGGGAGAGGGAGCGAGGGAGAGGGTGTGATAGAGAGAGGGAGTGAGGGAGAGAGGGAGCGAGCGTGAGGGAGCGAAGGAGAGGGAGCGAGGGAGAGGGAGCGAGAGAGAGAGGGAGCGAGGGAGAGGGAGCAAGGGAGAGGGAGCGAGGGAGAGGGAGCGAGGGTGAGGGAGCGAGGGAGAGGGAGCGAGGGAGAGGGAGCGAGGGAGAGGGATGAGAGGGACTGAGAGGGAGGGAGCGAGGGAGAGGGAGCGAGGGAGAGGGAGAGGGAGTGAGGGAGCGAGGGAGAGGGAGCGAGGGAGAGGGAGTGAGGGAGCGAGGGAGAGGGAGCGAGGGAGAGGGAGAGGGAGTGAGGGAGCGAGGGAGAGGGAGCGAGGGAGAGAGGGAGCGAGGGAGAGGGAGCGAGGGAGAGAGGGAGTGAGGGAGAGGGTGTGAGGGAGAGAGAGCGAGGGAGAGAGAGCGAGGGAGAGGGAGAGGGAGTGAGGGAGCGAGGGAGAGGGAGCGAGGGAGAGGGAGCGAGGGAGAGGGAGCGAGGGAGAGGGAGCGAGGGAGAGAGGGAGTGAGGGAGAGGGTGTGAGGGAGAGGGAGCGAGGGAGAGAGAGCGAGGGAGAGAGAGCGAGGGAGACGAAGTGAGGGTGAGGGTGTGAGGGAGAGAGGGAGCGAGGGAGCGAGAGGGAGAGAGAGGGAGGGAGCGAGAGGGAGGGAGAGGGAGGGAGGGAGAGGGAGGGAGAGGGAGGGAGGGAGAGGGAGCAAGAGAGCGAGGGAGTGAGAGCGAGGGAGAACAGCAAGGGAGAGGCAGCGAGGGAGAGGGAACGAGGGAGAGAGAGCGAGGGAGAGAGGGAGCGAGGGAGAGAGGGAGCAAGAGAGAGAGAGAGAGAGCAAGGGAGAGAGAGAGCGAGGGAGAGAGAGAAAGAGAGAGCAAGGGAGAGAGGGACCGAGGGAGAGGGAGCGAGGGAGAGAGAGAAAGAGAGAGCAAGGGAGAGAGGGACTGAGGGAGAGGGAGCGAGGGAGAGGGAGCGAGGGAGAGGGAGCGAGGGTGAGGGAGTGAGGGAGCGAGGGAGAGATGGAGCAAGGGAGAGAGAGAGAGAGCAAGGGAGAGAGAGAGCGAGGGAGAGAGAGAAAGAGAGAGCAAGGGAGAGAGGGACTGAGGGAGAGGGAGCGAGGGAGAGGGAGCGAGGGTGAGGGAGCGAGGGAGAGATGGAGCGAGGGAGAGGGTGTGAGGGAGATGGAGCGATGGAGGGAAGGCGAGGGAGAGAGGGAGCGAGGGAGAGAGGCAGTGAGAGAGAGAGAGCAAGGAAGAGAGGAAACGAGGGAGAGAGGGAGCGAGGGAGAGGTTGTGAGGGAGAGGGAGCGATGGAGGGAAGGCGAGGGAGAGAGGGAGCGAGGGAGAGAGGAAACGAGGGAGTGAGGGAGCGAGGGAGAGAGGGAAGGGGGAGAGAGAGAGTGAGTGAGTGAGAGGAGAGATAGGTAGTGAGGGAAAGTGAGAGGGAGGGAGGGAGAGGGAGAGGGAGGGAGGGAGAGATGAGGAGAGGGTCTGGGAGATCCAAGGGTTTGGTAAATGCCCATCGTTGGGTAATGGCCTTACCATGTTAACGGTGGGCCTATTCTCAGCCAAGATGGACACCGTTCCCGTGGCAACACACTGCAGACAGAGATAGGGTTTACAATCAGGGAGGGAGTCACAGCCCCATCCAAAACCCACTAACACCCCCATCGCGAAGGGCAAGACCCGCCTTCCAGACCCTAACCCCGCGAGTGACCCAGCCTCCCCTACCTCACTGTCGGAGGGTCAGTGCTGAGGGAGGGCCGCACTGTCGGAGGGTCAGTGCTGAGGGAGGGCCGCACTGTCGGAGGGTCAGTGCTGAGGGAGGGCCGCACTGTCGGAGGGTCAGCGCTGAGGGAGGGCCGCACTGTCGGAGGGTCAGCGCTGAGGGAGGGCCGCACTGTCGGAGGGTCAGCGCTGAGGGAGGGCCGCACTGTCGGAGGGTCAGTGCTGAGGGAGGGCCGCACTGTCGGAGGGTCAGTGCTGAGGGAGTGCCGCACTGTCGGAGGGTCAGTGCTGAGGGAGGGCCGCACTGTCGGAGGGTCAGTGCTGAGGGAGGGCCGCACTGTCGGAGGGTCAGTGCTGAGGGAGTGCCGCACTGTCGGAGGGTCAGTGCTGAGGGAGGGCCGCACTGTCGGAGGGTCAGTACTGAGGGAGGGCCGCACTGTCGGAGGGTCAGTGCCGAGGGAGGGCCACACTGTCGGAGGGTCAGTGCTGAGGGAGGGCCGCACTGTCGGAGGGTCAGTGCTGAGGGAGGGCCGCACTGTCGGAGGGTCAGTGCTGAGGGAGGGCCGCACTGTCGGAGGGTCAGTGCTGAGGGTGGGCCGCACTGTCGGAGGGTCAGTGCTGAGGGAGGGCCGCACTGTCGGAGGGTCAGTGCTGAGGGAGGGCCGCACTGTCGGAGGGTCAGTGCGGAGGGAGGGCCGCACTGTCGGAGGGTCAGTGCTGAGGGAGGGCCGCACTGTCGGAGGGTGACCTCTGTGTGATCGAGGACGCTGGTTTCTCTCTTGTTCCCTGTGTCCTGTCCTCGATGTTACCGAAGCGGGTTTACCAACACAATCTGGACCCCTTGGGGGTAACCTACCTGAACCGTGAGCCAAGCATTAAAGCCGACTTTAACCATCTCCCAGGGATTGGTGGAGAGCGTTTCGAGCGTTAACAGCGGGATGGTCAGTCCCAGGACAACGTGGATTACCTGCAAGGCAATGGGACACTGCATTGGTATGGCACCAACCAGATGGGATAGACAATCTGTCAACCACACTCACATCCGACTGCGGAAATGGGTAGAGTTGGAGGCTGAACAGGCTGGGGCTGTTTTCCCCGGAGCGTCGGAGGCTGAGGGGTGACCTTATAGAGGTTTATAAAATCATGAGGGGCATGGATAGGGTAAATAGACAAGGTCTTTTCCCCTGGGGTCGGGGAGTCCAGAACTAGAGGGGCATAGGTTTAGGGTGAGAGGGGAAAGATATAAAAGGGACCTAAGGGGTAACTTTTTCACCCAGAGGGTGGTACGTGTACGGAATGAGCTGCCAGAGGATGTGGTGGAGGCTGGTACAATGACAACATTTAAGAGGCATTTGGATGGGGATATGGATAGGAAGGGTTTGGGGGGGATATGGGCCGGGTGCTGGCAGGTGGGACTAGATTGGGTTGGGATATCGGGATGAGTTGGGCCGAAGGGTCTGCGCTGTAACTCTCTATAAAAGCACCGTGCGAACGTTGGAGGGTTCGGAGTTGAAAGGCGGGGGGAGCTCTCGCTGTCGGAGCGGTGGGATTCGGAATCCCGGGCGCAGTTCCCCACCTCCCTCCCGCCTGGAATGCCACGGTGCTTCCCAGGATCGATTCCCGAGATGAAGGGGGATTGTGAGGGTTGTGTGTGTGTGAGGATCAGGGTGGGATGGGGTGAAACGCAGGGAGAGTTAGGGAGGCTGTTGCTAGGCAGCGGTGTGGCCTAGTGAGGCCC
>NC_092785.1:27802586-27822586 GCF_047496795.1 Chiloscyllium punctatum | reverse complement strand
CACAGGCAGAGAGAGGGAGGGAGGGAGGGAGACACAGGCAGAGAGAGGGAGGGAGACACAGGCAGAGGGAGGGAGGGAGGGAGGGAGACACAGGCAGAGGGAGGGAGGGAGACACAGTCAGAGGGAGGGAGGGAGGGAGGGAGACACACAGGCAGAGGGAGGGAGGGAGGGAGACACACAGGCAGAGAGAGGGAGGGAGACACACAGGCAGAGGGAGGGAAGGAGACACACAGGCAGAGGGAGGGAGGGAGACACACAGGCAGAGAGAGGGAGGGAGACACAGGCAGAGAGAGGGAGGGAGACACAGGGAGGGAGGGAGACACAGGGAGGGAGGGAGGGAGGGAGGGGGACACAGTCAGAGAGAGGGAGGGAGGGAGGGAGACACAGGCAGAGGGAGGGAGGGAGGGAGACACAGGCAGAGGGAGGGAGACACAGGCAGAGAGAGGGAGGGAGGGAGACACAGGCAGAGAGAGGGAGGGAGGGAGGGAGACACAGGCAGAGAGAGGGAGGGAGACACAGGCAGAGGGAGGGAGGGAGGGAGACACAGGCAGAGGGAGGGAGGGAGGGAGACACAGGCAGAGGGAGGGAGGGAGGGAGTGAGACATAGGCAGAGAGAGGGAGGGAGGGAGAGAGGGAGGGAGGGAGAGAGAGAGGGAGGGAGACACAGGCAGAGATAGGGAGACACACAGACAGACGGACGGAGGGAGGGAGGGAGACACACAGGTAGAGGGAGGGAGGGAAGGAGACACACAGGCAGAGGGAGGGAAGGAGACACACAGGCAGAGGGACGGAGGGAAGGAGACACACAGGCAGAGGGAGGGAGGGAGACACACAGGCAGAGGGAGGGAGGGAAGGAGACACACAGGCAGAGGGAGGGAGGGAGGGAGGGAGACACACAGGTAGAGGGAGGGAGGGAAGGAGACACACAGGCAGAGGGAGGGAGACACACAGGCAGGGGGAGGGAGGGAGGGAGACACAGGCAGAGGGAGGGAGGGAGGGAGACAGGCAGAGAGAGGGAGGGAGACACACAGGCAGAGAGAGGGAGGGAGGGAGGGAGGGAGACACAGGCAGGGAGGGAGGGAGACACAGGCAGAGAAAGGGAGACACACAGACAGATGGACGGAGGGAGGGAGGGAGGGAGACACACAGGCAGAGGGAGGGAGGGAGACACACAGGCAGAGGGAGGGAGGGAGGGAGGGAGACACAGGCGGAGGGAGGGAGGGAGACACAGGCAGAGGGAGGGAGGGAAATTGTCCCATAGTGTTCAGGGATGTGTAGGTTAGGGTGGATTGGCCGTGCTAAATTGTCCCACAGTGTTCAGGGATGTGTAGGTTAGGGTGGATTGGCCGTGCTAAATTGTCCCACAGTGTTCAGGGATGTGTAGGTTAGGGTGGATTGGCCGTGCTAAATTGTCCCACAGTGTTCAGGGATGTGTAGGTTAGGGTGGATTGGCCGTGCTAAATTGTTCCATAGTGTTCAGGGATGTGTAGGTTAGGGTGGATTGGCCGTGCTAAATTGTCCCATAGTGTTCAGGGATGTGTAGGTTAGGGTGGATTGGCCGTGCTAAATTGTCCCACAGTGTTCAGGGATGTGTAGGTTAGGGTGGATTGGCCGTGCTAAATTGTCCCACAGTGTTCAGGGATGTGTAGGTTAGGGTGGATTGGCCGTGCTAAATTGTCCCACAGTGTTCAGGGATGTGTAGGTTAGTGTGGATTGGCCGTGCTAAATTGTCCCACAGTGTTCAGGGATGTGTAGGTTAGGGTGGATTGGCCGTGCTAAATTGTCCCATAGTGTTCAGGGATGTGTAGGTTAGGGTGGATTGGCCGTGCTAAATTGTCCCATAGTGTTCAGGGATGTGTAGGTTAGGGTGGATTGGCCGTGCTAAATTGTCCCACAGTGTTCAGGGATGTGTAGGTTAGGGTGGATTGGCCGTGCTAAATTGTCGCACAGTGTTCAGGGATGTGTAGGTTAGGGTGGATTGGCCGTGCTAAATTGTCCCGTAGTGTTCAGGGATGTGTAGGTTAGGGTGGATTGGCCGTGCTAAATTGTCCCACAGTGTTCAGGGATGTGTAGGTTAGGGTGGATTGGCCGTGCTAAATTGTCCCGTAGTGTTCAGGGATGTGTAGGTTAGGGTGGATTGGCCGTGCTAAATTGTCCCACAGTGTTCAGGGATGTGTAGGTTAGGGTGGATTGGCCGTGCTGAATTGTCCCACAGTGTTCAGGGATGTGTAGGTCAGGGTGGATTGGCCCGTGCTGAATTGTCCCACAGTGTTCAGGGATGTGTAGGTTAGGGTGGATTGGCCGTGCTAAATTGTCCCACAGTGTTCAGGGATGTGTAGGTTAGGGTGGATTGGCCGTGCTAAATTGTCCCACAGTGTTCAGGGATGTGTAGGTTAGGGTGGATTGGCCGTGCTAAATTGTCCCATAGTGTTCAGGGATGTGTAGGTTAGGGTGGATTGGCCGTGCTAAATTGTCCCACAGTGTTCAGGGATGTGTAGGTTAGGGTGGATTGGCCGTGCTAAATTGTCCCATAGTGTTCAGGGATGTGTAGGTTAGGGTGGATTGGCCGTGCTAAATTGTCCCGTAGTGATCAGGGATGTGTAGGTTAGGGTGGATTGGCCGTGCTAAATTGTCCCACAGTGTTCAGGGATGTGTAGGTTAGGGTGGATTGGCCGTGCTAAATTGTCCCACAGTGTTCAGGGATGTGTAGGTTCGGGTGGATTGGCCGTGCTAAATTGTCCCAGAGTGTTCAGGGATGTGTAGGTCAGGGTGGATTGGCCGTGCTAAATTGTCCCATAGTGTTCAGGGATGTGTAGGTCAGGGTGGATTGGCCCGTGCTGAATTGTCCCACAGTGTTCAGGGATGTGTAGGTTAGGGTGGATTGGCCGTGCTAAATTGTCCCACAGTGTTCAGGGATGTGTAGGTTAGGGTGGATTGGCCGTGCTAAATTGTCCCACAGTGTTCAGGGATGTGTAGGTCAGGGTGGATTGGCCCGTGCTGAATTGTCCCACAGTGTTCAGGGATGTGTAGGTTAGGGTGGATTGGCCGTGCTGAATTGTCCCACAGTGTTCAGGGATGTGTAGGTTAGGGTGGATTGGCCGTGCTAAATTGTCCCACAGTGTTCAGGGATGTGTAGGTTAGGGTGGATTGGCCGTGCTAAATTGTCCCACAGTGTTCAGGGATGTGTAGGTTAGGGTGGATTGGCCGTGCTAAATTGTCCCATAGTGTTCAGGGATGTGTAGGTTAGGGTGGATTGGCCGTGCTAAATTGTCCCACAGTGTTCAGGGATGTGTAGGTTAGGGTGGATTGGTCAGAGTAACAGGGTAGGGGAATGGGTCTGGGTAGCTTACTCTTCGGAGGGTCAGTGTGCACTTGTTGGGCCGAAGGGCCTGTTTCCACCCTGTAGGGAATCTATCATTCTCAGTTACAGTGCACAGACGCTCAAAGGCCAGGTGAGTGCTCCATTGAATTTGGAGAGGTCTGTTCCTCAGTCTGATAATGGCAGGGGGGAAGCTGTCCTTGAACCTGTCGGCGCGTGTGTTTGAGCTTCTGACGGCAGAGAGCGTTACTGGGGTACGATGGGCCTTTGATGACGAGGGCAGCCTTCCTGCGGAAGGGCGCCGTGTAAATGCAGTCCATGGGTGGGATGGTTGGCTTCCGCGATGGTCTGTCCTGCGCACACCCTCTTCTGCTCTTCCGGACGGTCCTGGGCACAGCGGCTGGGGTCCCAGGCCGTTCTGCACTGTATGGTCTCTGTTGGTTCATCTGCTCGAGTCGGAGAGGGCCCTTCTGAACATGGCGGATTTCCTGAGCCTGCCTGAGCAACAAAGAGGCATCGTCCTGTCCTCTTGCCCATCACTTGTGTGTGGGAAGACCAGGACAGGTTGGCGGATTTCGTCCCTCCGAGGAACTTGACGCCCTCCACGTTTCAACGTCAGCTCCCATCGGGAAGAGTGTTCTCCTCCTCACTTCCCCAAAGTCAACAACCAGTTCTTTATGTTTTGCTGATGTTGAGAGAGAGAGAGAGAGAGAGAGAGAGGGAGGGGGTGGGGGAGAGAGAGAGAGAGAGAGAGGGAGGGGGTGGAGGGGGAGAGGGAGAGAAAGACAGAGGGAGAGAAAGGCAGAGAGAGAGTGAAGAAGAGAGGGAGTGAGGGAGAGAGAGAGAGGGGCAGAGAGAGAGGGAGAGGGAGAGAGATAGAGGGAGAGAGAGAGGGAAAGAGAGAGAGGGAGAAAGAGAGAGAGAGGAGGGGGGGAGGGGGAGAGAGAGAGAAAGACAGAGGGAGAGAAAGGCAGAGAGAGAGTGAAGAAGAGAGGGAGTGAGGGAGAGAGAGAGGGGCAGAGAAAGAGAGATAGAGACAGAGGGAGAGAGATAGAGGGAGAGAGAGAGGGGGAAAGAGAGAGAGGGAGAAAGAGGCAGAGAGACAGTGAGGGATGGAGAGGGGGGGGGGGGGGTCCCTGGAGCAAGTGACCAATCCCAACAAAGCAATTGGCAGAACAGAGAGGATCATGGTTCTGTGTAGTATGTGGTCAATAGCCAGAGAGACCTGGCTCTGACCCGAACTGAAATCATATCCACCGCAGCGACCAACTTACACCTAAAACCTTGGGCTGTCCTTCCAGGAACTTGTGAACAAGCAGCGTCCTCTTGCCGGCTCTGGACTTGGGTGTCTCCCGGTCCCCGGTCCCGCGGTCTGCGGTCGGCTCGGCGTCTTCCTGCTCAGGCTCCGGGGAAATCAGTGTGGCTCCTTCCGGATCGCGAGAGGGTGGGGGGGACGACGATCGCAGCAGCTGCACGTGGAGGAGGAGACCAGCAGGTCAAGGGAAATAGCTTTTGAAGGAGAACGAAGAACGGGACTGAGGAGGAGGAGGACCACAAGGCACGCCGAGCGAAGAGGGAACAGGGAGCTTGGCTCCATACCGAGCACTGTGCTGTCCCTGTCTCAGAGTCGTGCGCAGACCCCCCCCCCTCCTCGACACGTAATCCCCAAATTCAACCCGTCCCACCTCCTCCAACACCCTTATCCCTTCCCTATTCCTGAACTCGCCCCAGTATCTTTTAAACTGCAACTAGACTTACATCTGCTTCCTTCGGCACTTCAGTTCACACACTCTCTGTTAAAAACAAAACTTGCCCCTCAATCTCCCGCCTCAAAAAGACACGCTCCCCTGAGTTTTCAAATCCTCCCCCCCTCAACTTTTTGGGGAAAGACAATGTAAAGACTTGCGAACCCCTTGTTCTACACATGACCCATCAACTGTCCAAGTCCTACCCCTTGTTTGTCGTTCCAGGCTGCAATACCTCGCGTTTATCCAGACTGAACAGCCCGCTGACCCATTGGATGCCAGATCGCTTTGTAATCTTAGAAAACCTTCCTCGTGGTCTACCGTGCCACCAATGTTGCCCGTCGTCCGCCAACTCAGTAACCATACCTGCTACCTTCTCATCCAAGTCATTTATACACGAGACAAACAGGAGAGAAACCAGCGCTGATCCCTGAGGAACACCAACGGTCACAGGCCTCGACTCTGAACAGCAACATTCCACCATCACTCTCTGTCTCCTGCTGTTCACGGCCAATTCTCTATCTAATTGGCAAGCGCCCCCTGAACCCCTCGGGGACCTAACTTTACGAGTTAGTCCGCTGTGCAGAGCCCTGACCAAGGCCAGACTGAAATCCTCCCCCCCCCGCCCCAAACAAAACCACGTCCTAGGTACGCCCCCCCCCCCCCACACAACCTTCCTTCAATATGAGCAGCTCTCCAGGCATCAAGCACCTCACCCACAGTTACAGAGTACGCACAGATTTCTGCCGGGAGGGGGCGGGGGGCAGGGGGCAGGGGGGGGGTCTCGGAACTTCCTCCCGGATTTCCCACAATGTTCTGCGATACGGTAGATCGGGTCTCGGAGATTGATCCATCCTGATATTTCTAAGATCTCCCCCGAACTTCCTCTTCTGTCCCTGGGGACTGTTTGATGGGGGGACAGTGTAGAGGGAGCTTTACTCTGTATCTAACCCCGTGCTGTCCCTGTCCCTGGGAGTGTTTGATGCGGGGACAGTGTAGAGGGAGCTTTACTCTGTATCTAACCCCGTGCTGTCCCTTTCCCTGGGAGTGTTTGATAGGGGGGACAGTGTAGAGAGAGCTTTACTCTGTATCTAACCCCGTGCTGTCCCTGTCCCTGGGGAGTGTTTGATGGGGGACAGTGTAGAGTGAGCTTTACTCTGTATCTAACCCCGTGCTGTCCCTGTCCCTGGGGAGTGTTTGATGGGGGACAGTGTAGAGGGAGATTTACTCTGTATCTAACCCCGTGCTGTCCCTGTCCCTGGGGAGTGTTTGATGGGGGGAGAGTGTAGAGGGAGCTTTACTCTGTATCTAACCCCGTGCTGTCCCTGTCCCTGGGAGTGTTTGATGGGGGGACAGTGTAGAGGGAGCTTTACTCTGTATCTAACCCCGTGCTGTCCCTGTCCCTGGGAGTGTTTGATGGGGGACAGTGTAGAGGGAGCTTTACTCTGTATCTAACCCCGTGCTGTCCCTGTCCCTGGGGAGTGTTTGATGGGGGGACAGTGTAGAGGGAGCTTTACTCTGTATCTAACCCCGTGCTGTCCCTGTCCCTGGGAGTGTTTGATGGGGGACAGTGTAGAGGAAGCTTTACTCTGTATCTAACCCCGTGCTGTCCCTGTCCCTGGGAGTGTTTGATGGGGGTACAGTGCAGAGGGAGCTTTACTCTGTATCTAACCCCGTGCTGTCCCAGTCCCTGGGAGTGTTTGATGGGGGGGACAGTGTAGAGGGAGCTTTACTCTGTATCTAACCCTGTGCTGTCCCTGTCCTGGGAGTGTTTGATGGGGGACAGTGTAGAGGGAACTTTACTCTGTATCTAACCCCGTGCTGTCCCTGTCCCTGGGAGTGTTTGATGGGGGGACAGTGTAGAGGGAGCTTTACTCTGTATCTAACCCCGTGCTGTCCCTGTCCTGGGAGTGTTTGATGGGGGGGACAGTGTAGAGGGAGCTTTACTCTGTATCTAACCCCCGTGCTGTCCCTGTCCCTGGGAGTGTTTGATGGGGGGGACAGTGGAGAGGGAGCTTTACTCTGTATCTAACCCCGTGCTGTCCCTGTCCTGGGAGTGTTTGATGGGGGGGGACAGTGTAGAGGAAGCTTTACTCTGTATCTAACCCTGTGCTGTCCCTGTCCTGGGAGTGTTTGATGGGGGACAGTGTAGAGGGAGCTTTACTCTGTATCTAACCCCGTGCTGTCCCTGTCCCTGGGAGTGTTTGATGGGGGGACAGTGTAGAGGGAGCTTTACTCTGTATCTAACCCCGTGCTGTCCCTGTCCTGGGAGTGTTTGATGGGGGGGACAGTGTAGAGGGAGCTTTACTCTGTATCTAACCCCCGTGCTGTCCCTGTCCCTGGGAGTGTTTGATGGGGGGACAGTGGAGAGGGAGCTTTACTCTGTATCTAACCCCGTGCTGTCCCTGTCCTGGGAGTGTTTGATGGGGGGGACAGTGTAGAGGGAGCTTTACTCCGTATCTAACCCCGTGCTGTCCCTGTCCCTGGGAGTGTTTGATGGGGGACAGTGTAGAGAGAGCTTTACTCTGTATCTAATCCCGTTCTGTCCCTGTCCCTGGGAGTGTTTGATGGGGGGACAGTGTAGAGGTAGCTTTACTCTGTATCTAACCCCCGTGCTGTCCCTGTCCCTGGGAGTGTTTGATGGGGGGACAGTGTAGAGGAAGCTTTACTCTGTATCTAATCCCGTGCGGTCCCTGTCCCTGGGAGTGTTTGATGGGGGACAGTGTAGAGGGAGCTTTACTCTGTATCTAACCCCGTGCTGTCCCTGTCCTGGGAGTGTTTGATGGGGGGACAGTGTAGAGGAAGCTTTACTCTGTATCTAACCCCGTGCGGTCCCTGTCCCTGGGAGTGTTTGATGGGGGGACAGTGTAGAGGAAGCTTTACTCTGTATCTAACCCCGTGCGGTCCCTGTCCCTGGGAGTGTTTGATGGGGGACAGTGTAGAGGGAGCTTTACTCTGTATCTAACCCCGTGCTGTCCCTGTCCTGGGAGTGTTTGATGGGGGGACAGTGTAGAGTGGGCTTTACTCTGTATCTAACCCCGTGCTGTCCCTAACCTGGGAGTGTTTGATGGGGGGACAGTGTAGGGGGAGCTTTACTCTGTATCTAGCCCCGTGCTGTCCCTGTCCTGGGAGTGTTTGATGGGGGACAGTGTAGAGTGGGCTTTACTCTGTATCTAACCCCGTGCTGTCCCTAACCTGGGAGTGTTTGATGGGGGGACAGTGTAGGGGGAGCTTTACTCTGTATCTAGCCCCGTGCTGTCCCTGTCCCTGGGAGTGTTTGATGGGGGGACAGTGTAGAGGGAGCTTTACTCTGTAACTAACCCCGTGCTGTCCCTGTCCTGGGAGTGTTTGATGGGGGACAGTGTAGAGTGGGCTTTACTCTGTATCTAACCCCGTGCTGTCCCTATCCTGGGAGTGTTTGATGGGGGGGGACAGTGTAGAGTGAGCTTTACTCTGTATCTAACCCCGTGCTGTCCCTTTCCCTGGGAGTGTTTGATGGGGGGACAGTGTAGAGGGAGCTTTACTCTGTATCTAACCCCGTGCTGTCCCTGTCCTGGGAGTGTTTGATGGGGGGACAGTGTAGTGGGAGCTTTACTCTGTATCTAACCCCGTGCTGTCCCTATCCTGGGAGTGTTTGATGGGGGGGGACAGTGTAGAGTGAGCTTTACTCTGTATCTAACCCCGTGCTGTCCCTGTCCCTGGGAGTGTTTGATGGGGGACAGTGTAGAGGGAGGTTTACTCTGTATCTAACCCCGTGCTGTCCCTGTCCTGGGAGTGTTTGATGGGGGGGACAGTGTAGAGGGAGGTTTACTCTGTATCTAACCCCGTGCTGTCCCAGTCCCTGGGAGTGTTTGATGGGGGACAGTGTAGAGGGAGCTTTACTCTGTATCTAACCCCGTGCTGTCCCTGTCCTGGGAGTGTTTGATGGGGGGACAGTGTAGTGTGAGCTTTACTCTGTATCTAACCCCGTGCTGTCCCAGTCCCTGTCCCTGGGAGTGTTTGATGGGGGGGACAGTGTAGAGGGAGGTTTACTCTGTATCTAACCCCCGTGCTGTCCCAGTCCCTGTCCCTGGGAGTGTTTGATGGGGGGGACAGTGTAGAGGGAGCTTTACTCTGTATCTAACCCCGTGCTGTCCCTGTCCCTGGGAGTGTTTGATGGGGGGACAGTGTAGAGAGAGCTTTACTCTGTATCTAACCCCGTGCTGTCCCTGTCCTGGGAGTGTTTGATGGGGGGGACAGTGTAGAGGGAGGTTTACTCTGTATCTAACCCCGTGCTGTCCCAGTCCCTGGGAGTGTTTGATGGGGGACAGTGTAGTGTGAGCTTTACTCTGTATCTAACCCTGTGCTGTCCCTGTCCCTGTCCCTGGGGGTGTTTGATGGGGGACAGTGTAGAGTGAGCTTTACTCTGCATCTAACCCTGTGCTGTCCCTGTCCCTGGGAGTGTTTGATGGGGGGACAGTGTAGAGGGAGGTTTACTCTGTATCTAACCCCGTGCTGTCCCTGTCCCTGGGAGTGTTTGATGGGGGGATAGTGTAGAGGGAGCTTTACTCTGTATCTAACCCCGTGCTGTCCCTGTCCTGGGAGTGTTTGATGGGGGACAGTGTAGAGTGAGCTTTACTCTGTATCTAACCCCGTGCTGTCCCTATCCTGGGAGTGTTTGATGGGGGGGGACAGTGTAGAGTGAGCTTTACTCTGTATCTAACCCCGTGCTGTCCCTTTCCCTGGGAGTGTTTGATAGGGGGGACAGTGTAGAGAGAGCTTTACTCTGTATCTAACCCCGTGCTGTCCCTGTCCTGGGAGTGTTTGATGGGGGGGACAGTGTAGAGGGAGGTTTACTCTGTATCTAACCCCGTGCTGTCCCTGTCCCTGGGAGTGTTTGATAGGGCGACAGTGTAGAGGGAGGTTTACTCTGTATCTAACCCCCGTGCTGTCCCAGTCCCTGTCCCTGGGAGTGTTTGATGGGGGGGACAGTGTAGAAGGAGCTTTACTCTGTATCTAACCCCGTGCTGTCCCTGTCCCTGGGAGTGTTTGATGGGGGATAGTGTAGAGAGAGCTTTACTCTGTATCTAACCCCGTGCTGTCCCTGTCCCTGGGATGGGGGGGGACAGTGTAGAGTGAGCTTTACTCTGTATCTAACCCCGTGCTGTCCCTGTCCCTGGGAGTGTTTGATAGGGCGACAGTGTAGAGGGAGGTTTACTCTGTATCTAATCCCCGTGCTGTCCCAGTCCCTGTCCCTGGGAGTGTTTGATGGGGGGGACAGTGTAGAGGGAGCTTTACTCTGTATCTAACCCCGTGCTGTCCCTGTCCCTGGGAGTGTTTGATGGGGGGACAGTGTAGAGGGAGCTTTACTCTGTATCTAACCCCGTGCTGTCCCTGTCCTGGGAGTGTTTGATGGGGGGGGACAGTGTAGAGGGAGGTTTACTCTGTATCTAACCCCGTGCTGTCCCAGTCCCTGGGAGTGTTTGATGGGGGACAGTGTAGAGGGAGGTTTACTCTGTATCTAACCCCGTGCTGTCCCTGTCCCTGGGAGTGTTTGATGGGGGGGACAGTGTAGAGGGAGGTTTACTCTGTATCTAACCCCGTGCTGTCCCTGTCCTGGGAGTGTTTGATGGGGGGGACAGTGTAGAGGGAGCTTTACTCTGTATCTAACCCCGTGCTGTCCCTGTCCCTGGGAGTGTTTGATGGGGGGGACAGTGTAGAGGGAGGTTTACTCTGTATCTAACCCCGTGCTGTCCCTGTCCTGGGAGTGTTTGATGGGGGGGACAGTGTAGAGGGAGCTTTACTCTGTATCTAACCCCGTGCTGTCCCTGTCCCTGGGAGTGTTTGATGGGGGGACAGTGTAGAGGGAGCTTTACTCTGTATCTAACCCCGTGCTGTCCCTGTCCCTGGGTGTGTTTGATGGGGGGACAGTGTAGAGGGAGCGTTACTCTGTATCTAAGCCCGTGCTGTCCCTGTCCCTGGGAGTGATTGATGGGGGACAGTGTAGAGAGAGCTTTACTCTGTATCTAACCCCGTGCTGTCCCTGTCCCTGGGAGTGTTTGATGGGGGGACAGTGTAGAGGGAGCGTTACTCTGTATCTAACCCCGTGCTGTCCCTGTCCCTGGGAGTGTTTGATGGGGGGACAGTGTAGAGGGAGCGTTACTCTGTATCTAAGCCCGTGCTGTCCCTGTCCCTGGGAGTGATTGATGGGGGACAGTGTAGAGGGAGCTTTACTCTGTATCTAACCCCGTGCTGTCCCTGTCCCTGGGAGTGTTTGATGGGGGGACAGTGTAGAGGGAGCTTTACTCTGTATCTAACCCCGTGCTGTCCCTGTCCCTGGGAGTGTTTGATGGGGGGACAGTGTAGAGGGAGCTTTACTCTGTATCTAACCCCGTGCTGTCCCTGTCCTGGGAGTGTTTGATGGGGGGACAGTGGAGAGGGAGCTTTACTCTGTATCTAACCCCGTGCTGTCCCTGTCCTGGGAGTGTTTGATGGGGGGGACAGTGTAGAAGGAGCTTTACTCTGTATCTAACCCCCGTGCTGTCCCTGTCCCTGGGGAGTGTTTGATGGGGGACAGTGTAGAGGGAGCTTTACTCTGTATCTAACCCCGTGCTGTCCCTGTCCCTGGGAGTGATTGATGGGGGACAGTGTAGAGGGATCTTTACTCTGTATCTAACCCCGTGCTGTCCCTGTCCCCGTCCCTGGGGGTGTTTGATGGGAACAGTGTAGAGGGAGCTTTACTCTGTATCTAACCCCGTGCTGTCCCAGTCCCTGTCCCTGGGAGTGTTTGATGGGGGGACAGTCTAGGGGGAGGTTTACTCTGTATCTAACCCCCGTGCTGTCCCTGTCCTGGGAATGTTTGATGGGGGACAGTGTAGAGGGAGCTTTACTCTGTATCTAACCCCCGTGCTGTCCCTGTCCCTGGGAGTGTTTGATGGGGGGACAGTGTAGAGGGAGCTTTACTCTATATCTAACCCCGTGCTGTCCCTGTCCCTGGGTGTGTTTGATGGGGGGACAGTGTAGAGGGAGCTTTACTCTGTATCTAACCCCGTGCTGTCCCAGTCCCTGTCCCTGGGAGTGTTTGATGGGGGGACAGTGTAGAGGGAGGTTTACTCTGTATCTAACCCCGTGCTGTCCCTGTCCTGGGAGTGTTTGATGGGGGACAGTGTAGAGGGAGGTTTACTCTGTATCTAACCCCGTGCTGTCCCTGTCCTGGGAGTGTTTGATGGGGGGGACAGTGTAGAGTGAGCTTTACGCTGTATCTAACCCCGTGCTGTCCCAGTCCCTGGGAGTGTTTGATGGGGGGGACAGTGTAGAGGGAGGTTTACTCTGTATCTAACCCCGTACTGTCCCAGTCCCTGTCCCTGGGAGTGTTTGATGGGGGACAGTGTAGAGGGAGCTTTACTCTGTATCTAACCCCGTGCTGTCCCTGTCCTGGGGAGTGTTTGATGGGGGGGACAGTGTAGAGGGAGGTTTACTCTGTATCTAACCCCGTACTGTCCCAGTCCCTGTCCCTGGGAGTGTTTGATGGGGGACAGTGTAGAGGGAGCTTTACTCTGTATCTAATCCCGTGCTGTCCCTGTCCTGGGGAGTGTTTGATGGGGGACAGTGTAGAGGGAGGTTTACTCTGTATCTAACCCCGTACTGTCCCAGTCCCTGGGAGTGTTTGATGGGGGACAGTGTAGAGGGAGCTTTACTCTGTATCTAACCCCGTGCTGTCCCTGTCCCTGGGAGTGTTTGATGGGGGACAGTGTAGAGGGAGGTTTACTCTGTATCTAACCCCGTGCTGTCCCTGTCCCTGGGAGTGTTTGATGGGGGACAGTGGAGAGGGAGCTTTACTCTGTATCTAACCCCGTGCTGTCCCTGTCCTGGGAGTGTTTGATGGGGGGGACAGTGTAGAAGGAGCTTTACTCTGTATCTAACCCCGTGCTGTCCCTGTCCCTGGGAGTGATTGATGGGAACAGTGTAGAGGGAGCTTTACTCTGTATCTAACCCCGTGCTGTCCCAGTCCCTGTCCCTGGGAGTGTTTGATGGGGGGACAGTGTAGGGGGAGGTTTACTCTGTATCTAACCCCCGTGCTGTCCCTGTCCTGGGAATGTTTGATGGGGGACAGTGTAGAGGGAGCTTTACTCTGTATCTAACCCCCGTGCTGTCCCTGTCCCTGGGAGTGTTTGATGGGGGGACAGTGTAGAGGGAGCTTTACTCTATATCTAACCCCGTGCTGTCCCTGTCCCTGGGTGTGTTTGATGGGGGGACAGTGTAGAGGGAGCTTTACTCTGTATCTAACCCCGTGCTGTCCCAGTCCCTGTCCCTGGGAGTGTTTGATGGGGGGACAGTGTAGAGGGAGGTTTACTCTGTATCTAACCCCGTGCTGTCCCTGTCCTGGGAGTGTTTGATGGGGGACAGTGTAGAGGGAGGTTTACTCTGTATCTAACCCCGTGCTGTCCCTGTCCTGGGAGTGTTTGATGGGGGGGACAGTGTAGAGTGAGCTTTACGCTGTATCTAACCCCGTGCTGTCCCAGTCCCTGGGAGTGTTTGATGGGGGGGACAGTGTAGAGGGAGGTTTACTCTGTATCTAACCCCGTACTGTCCCAGTCCCTGTCCCTGGGAGTGTTTGATGGGGGACAGTGTAGAGGGAGCTTTATTCTGTATCTAACCCCGTGCTGTCCCTGTCCTGGGGAGTGTTTGATGGGGGGGACAGTGTAGAGGGAGGTTTACTCTGTATCTAACCCCGTACTGTCCCAGTCCCTGTCCCTGGGAGTGTATGATGGGGGACAGTGTAGAGGGAGCTTTACTCTGTATCTAACCCCGTGCTGTCCCTGTCCCTGGGAGTGTTTGATGGGGGTACAGTGTAGAGGGAGGTTTACTCTGTATCTAACCCCATGCTGTCCCTGTCCTGGGAGTGTTTGATGGGGGGACAGTGTAGAGGGAGGTTTACTCTGTATCTAACCCCGTACTGTCCCAGTCCCTGTCCCTGGGTGTGTTTGATGGGGGACAGTGTAGAGAGAGCTTTACTCTGTATCTAACCCCGTGCTGTCCCTGTCCCTGGGGAGTGTTTGATGGGGGGACAGTGTAGAGTGAGCTTTACTCTGTATCTAACCCCGTGCTGTCCCTGTCCCTGGGAGTGTTTGATGGGGGACAGTGTAGAGAGAGCTTTACTCTGTATCTAACCCCGTGCTGTCCCTGTCCCTGGGAGTGTTTGATGGGGGGACAGTGTAGAGGAAGCTTTACTCTGTATCTAACCCTGTGCTGTCCCTGTCCCTGGGAGTGTTTGATGGGGGGACAGTGTAGAGTGAGCTTTACTCTGTATCTAACCCCGTGCTGACCCTGTCCCTGGGAGTGTTTGATGGGGGGACAGTGTAGAGGGAGCTTTACTCTGTATCTAACCCCGTGCTGACCCTGTCCCTGGGAGTGTTTGATGGGGGGACAGTGTAGAGGGAGGTTTACTCTGTATCTAACCCCGTGCTGTCCCTGTCCTGGGTGTGTTTGATGGGGGGACAGTGTAGAGGGAGCTTTACTCTGTATCTAACCCCGTGCTGTCCCTGTCCCTGTCCCTGGGAGTGTTTGATGGTCAGGGGGTTTAGGAGGGGGGGGTGTGAGGCCCGATCGATCCGACCCGATTACCTGTTAGTAACAGGACGCGACCGTACCTGGTCCATCTGGGGTTCCCAGAGACGAAGGAGATGATAGAGACTGATGGACACGATGATACACAGCATCATCCCACTCAGGGTGAGGAGGTAAAAGATCGGGACGTTCACGTACAGGAGTCTCTGTCCGAAAATAACATCACAGACTTTCATCTGCTCTCTTGCTTTGTCACAATGAAAGTGAGGAGGGCCACTCAGCCCCTTCCCCAGACTGTCCCGCAGGAACAGGAGGAGGGGCCACTCAGCCCCTTCCCCAGACTGTCCCGCAGGAACAGGAGGAGGGGCCACTCAGCCCCTTCCCCAGACTGTCCCACAGGAACAGGAGGGGGGGCCACTCAGCCCCTTCCCCAGACTGTCCCACAGGAACAGGAGGGGGGGCCACTCAGCCCCTTCCCCAGACTGTCCCGCAGGAACAGGAGGAGGGGCCACTCAGCCCCTTCCCCAGACTGTCCCACAGGAACAGGAGGGGGGCCACTCAGCCCCTTCCCCAGACTGTCCCACAGGAACAGGAGGAGGGGCCACTCAGCCCCTTCCCCAGACTGTCCCACAGGAACAGGAGGAGGGGCCACTCAGCCCCTTCCCCAGACTGTCCCACAGGAACAGGAGGAGGGGCCACTCAGCCCCTTCCCCAGACTGTCCCGCAGGAACAGGAGGAGGGGCCACTCAGCCCCTTCCCCAGACTGTCCCACAGGAACAGGAGGGGGGCCACTCAGCCCCTTCCCCAGACTGTCCCACAGGAACAGGAGGAGGGGACATTCAGCCCCTTCCCCAGACTGTCCCACAGAGGGAGGAGGAGGGGACATTCAGCCCCCCTGTCCCACAGGAACGGGAGGGTCAAATCCCTTGTAACAAATGAACAGTGAGAGGCCATTCGGTCCACACTCCCACCTCCCAGGTATCCCAGAGGAACAGCTCGCTGTAACTGCCGACTTTGTGTCAGCCCCGTGCTGGGGTGTAACGGAAACTGGCTCTGATCCTCGGGCCCAGTTCACTCGAGGACGCTCCTCGGGAAATTGCGAAGCTCCTCCAGCTCGCTTCGAGGGACACTCTCTCGGGTCTGTACAGCCTCTACCACACACACCCTCCTCCAGGTTAACTCAACCAGAGGCCTGATGGTACCTCAGGCCACAGCGCCGACTCCAACGCAAACCATAACTCACCTCCTGAGGACACAGGAAGACACAGCTATCGGCCGTGCTCCCTGTCCATCCTCCGAACTTCGGCCCAGGCTCATTCCCTGCCCAAATCTCAGCTCATTCCCATCGTCTGACAGACGGGTGGAGGCTGCCATTTGCCTTGTTACTGAGTGCGCCACCGTCTTTCGGACAGCACTTAGCAACGACGTTGCTGTGGGTCTGGAGTCACACGTAGGCCAGACCAGAGAAGGATTACAGTGCGGACCTCCCTCGGCGCTGACCCTCCGACAGTGCGGCCCTCCCTCGGCGCTGACCCTCCGACAGTGCGGCCCTCCCTCAGCCCTGACCCTCCGACAGTGCGGCCCTCCCTCGGCGCTGACCCTCCGACAGTGCGGCCCTCCCTCAGCCCTGACCCTCCGACAGTGCGGCCCTCCCTCAGCACTGACCCTCCGACAGTGCGGCCCTCCCTCAGCACTGACCCTCCGACAGTGCGGCCCTCCCTCAGCACTGACCCTCCGACAGTGCGGCCCTCCCTCAGCACTGACCCTCCGACAGTGCGGCCCTCCCTCAGCCCTGACCCTCCGACAGTGTGGATTGTGGGGGGTTACCTGTTTTCCCAGGAGGTGGTAGCATCTTTGGGTATCCTCACCCACCAGGCAGAGCAGTGACATCTTCCTGTGCTCACTGATGTCCACCAGGTACATGACTAACTCAATGGCGGAGGTCACCATGGTGACAATGGCGCAGACCAGGCACGCTTTCAGCTGTAAGTCAGAGGGGACACGCCATTTGACCGATCGCTTGGCCGGACGGAGGTGGGGGTGGGAAGGGTTGAACTGCGGACTCCAAAGCTTCGGGGAGTTGGGTGGGGTGGGAGACGGGGTGGACACGAAGTGGGTAACCCCCCTGCCCCACGACCCCCAGCCACCCCAGCAGTGGCCCTCCCGAACCGTCGATAAACGCTTCCCCACACCCCCTTCACCCGACAACAGACCGTCCCACACCAATCTCCTTCCACGCCCCCCCCCACCCCCCATCGAGGGCCCCAAGTTGGGCCCTGGGGCCTGGTCATGGGTGCCCCTCAGAGCGTCGCCGTGACAACGGTACCCACTTCGGGCCCAGCCCCTGGGAATCTGAAGGTGGGTCCGCCATGGTGAGGGCCGAAGGGGGGGTGGGGTGACGCAGGAGATGCTTCCCCTCCCCCACCCCCTCCCTCCAACTCCTCCACCTTCCAGCAGACATGTCGGACTCACAGAGACGGAAACAGACCCTTCAGCCCAAATCGCCCTGATATCCCAACCCAATCTAGTCCCACCTGCCAACACCCGGCCCATATCCCCCCCAAACCCTTCCTATCCATATCCCCATCCAAATGCCTCTTAAATGTTGTCATTGTCCCAGCCTCCACCACATCCTCTGGCAGCTCATTCCATACACGTACCACCCTCTGGGTGAAAAAGTTGCCCCTTAGGTCCCTTTTATATCTTTCCCCTCTCACCCTAAACCTATGCCCCTCTAGTTCTGGACTCCCCCACCCCAGGGAAAAGACTTTGTCTATTTACCCTATCCATGTCCCTCATGATTTTATAAACCTCTATAAGGTCACCCCTCAGCCTCCGACGCTCCAGGGGAAACAGCCCCAGCCTGTTCAGCCTCTCCCTGTAGCTCAAACCCTCCAACCCTGACAACATCCTTGTCAATCTTTTCCGGAACCCTTTCAAGTTTGGCAACTTCGATAGAAAAGGTTTGGAAGGATGTGGGCTAAGTCCAGGGAAATGGGGTCGGCGGGGGTGGAGGTGATGGGTCAGCACGGACTGGTTTAGGCCGAACGGCCTGTCTCCGTCCTTCCTGTAGCAGGGAGACCAGGACTCAAGGAAGCATTCCAACAGTGGCCTCACCGACGTCCTGTCCAGCCGCAACATGGCCTCCCAACTCGATGCGCTGACCAATAAAGGCAGAGCACTCCAAACGCCCTCTGCGCCACCTCGTCTACCTTGTTGCTGGGTCATCGGGGATGGCCGTCCTAAGGTGGCACCCGGCCTCAGTCTTGCCAAGAAGGGCGTTGCATCGCCGATGCTTTTAACCCGGCATTGCATCAGGACCGCTGGCAAGAATTCCAAACTTGGAACGATCACAATCGTTCCTACACACCATCCCGACTAATCATAACCGAATTTTTTTTTATATGTTGTTGTTCGTACAACTGGGTTGGACCAGCATTAAGAGGGCTGCTAAGAGTCAACCACATCACTGTGGGTCTGGAGTCACATGTAGGCCACGCCAGGTACTTCCTTCCCTCAAGACCATTAGGGTCGGTTTCTCCTGACAATCGACACTCAACTCTTAATTCCAGACTATTATCGAATTCAAATTCCGCCCCTGTCATGACGGGATTCGAACTTGGGATCCCCAGGGGTCTCTGAGTCGACAGCATTCTGGCGATAATACCACTCGGCCATCGCCTCCCCTCAAAGATCATCAGAGCTTCAGCTCATTCAAACTGGTTGGGAATGTCGCTCCCTGAGTTGTTTCTCTGTGTAAGTAAGGAGCATGTATCCCCTCCCCCCCCCCCCCCCCCCCACCAACCCCCAAAACGAGCCTCCCATCCCCGGCCGCTTTCTCCATGACAACAGAGCTCCTGCATTTCAACGAGGCGAACTCCGACGGGAATAAGGCCTGTTCACGGGGCTGGGAGAGATTGTGGAAAGCTATGATAATAGCTTGGCAGCGGTAAACGTTCAACCAGCACATGGTGACAATTACCAAGAGCTGTCAACTCCAACCCAGCGCCAGTGACTTACAGAGGGAGCTGGGTTTGTTCTTCAGCACAGAGACCATAGCAAAATCCAAAGAGGGGTACAAATCGGAAACAGTTCGGCAGTCAGCAAAGCAGGACGGAGAAATTGTTTAAAAAGTGGGGGGGTGGGAATGTGGATTCTGAGAGTCAGCTCGCTGGAAACGCCAGAACTGACTGTAAAAGTTTCGATGGGCGTGTAAAGAGAATGAGATTGACCGAAAACTAAATGTGGGTCCCTTACGGTCACGCGTGGGGGAACTTTATAACACAGAACAAAGAATTGGCGGACAAATCCAGAGGTGAAAGTGGGGACTGCAGATGCTGGAGATCTGAACGGTGCTGGAAAAGCGCAGCAGGTCAGGCAGCATCCGAGGAGCGGGAGAATCGACGTTTCGGGCCCTTCGTCACAAACTAAATTCACGCTTGGCTGGTGTCAGAAATGACGGGGGAAACATGGGGTTTAGTGTGGGAGAGAAATTGTACGAGAGAAACTGAGGGGATTGTAGGCTGGGGCCGGGACGTTAAGCGTCATTCAAAGGGGAGGTTGATAAATTCTCGATCTCGCCAGGAATTATGGGATGCAGGGAGAGTTGTGGGTAAGTGGCGTTGAAATGCCAGTCGGGCCGTGATTGAATGACGGAGGGGATACGATGGGCTGAATAGCCTTAGTCCATTCCTATGTCTTATGATCTTATGGACCGAGGGCTGATAAATCCCCAGGGCCGAATAACCTACGATCCACAGCATTTAAGGAAGTGGCCCTAGAAATAGTGAATCCATTAGTGGTCATGTTCCAAGATTCTTTAGACTCTGGAATAGTTCCTGCAGATTGGAGGGTAGTTAATGTAACCCCATTATTTAAAATACATGGTACAAAGAAAACAGTGATTACAGACGAGTGAGTCTGACGTCAGTGATGAGGGCAGAGCAGTAGATGTGATCTATATGGACTTCAGTAAGGCATTCGACAAGGTTCCCCATGGGAGACTGGTTAGCAAGGTTAGATCTCATGGAATACAGGGAGAACTAGCCATTTGGATACAGAACTGGCTCAGAGGTAGAAGACAGAGGGTGGTGGTGGAGGGTTGATTTTCTGACTGGAGGCCTGTGACCAGTGGAGTGCCACAAGGATCGGTGCTGGGACCTCTACTTTTTGTCATTTACATAAATGATTTGGATGCGAGCATAAGGGGTACAGTTAGTAAGTTTGCAGATGACACCAAAATTGGAGGTGTAGTGGACAGCGAAGAGGGTTACCTCAGATTACAACAGGATCTGGACCAGATGGGCCAATGGGCTGAGAAGTGGTAGATGGAGTTTAATTCAGATAAATGTGAGGTGCTGCATTTTGGGAAAGCAAATCTTAGCAGGACT